>NC_139244.1:68924918-69064400 GCF_977018435.1 Lepisma saccharinum | reverse complement strand
AGGAAACTCGTCTGATACTGTAGGTGACGGCGTTGTAGGTATCGGCGATAAATGTTCAATCTGGTTATCCTCACCATCAATAGGAAACAGTGATCTGCGAGCACCGAAACCTTCGGAAGAAAACACAGGGAAACAGGGATGTCTTTCTAATTTACGTAACAAAGGACGGTCGCAGGCTGAACACCACACGGAACTTCTGTTCTCCAGCAAAACAAGCCACTCTCTCACTCTTCCCATCAAAGCTTCATGGATCTCATCCTCATCCTTCCTGGGATGTAGTTCGCACATACACCTGTGACTTGGGAATCCTGTTTCTTCATCCACTCTTTCTTTCTCTCGTCTATCTTCTTTAGCGTCTCGCAATATTGATGGACACTATTTCCTAATTCGCCAAACAGATAACATCCACACCAGGGAGGTTCACGTAGCCCCACATACATAAACGGAAAATAGTTCAACAGACGGTGCAGGGCTGTTGGTTCACTATCCAACTCCCCGCAAGATCGAACAATTTCGCAGAACTCCTCCTAACTATATTCGTAAACCTTCAGCCCTCTACTAAACAATCCTGTGCCACACACGTCCATTCTCACCTAACTATTGTCCAACTCTTCTATTTATACCATCTTGTATCTACGTCACATCTTCCAATGGTCGTAAACGCCCAAAACATGTTCAAACATGCCCAGTTCTAATTAGCAAACCAGACATTTACCATCCTATCTCCCTAATTAAACGCACATCAACGCCATCACCGGAAACACGTAGCACAATTCCAAGAAAAAAACAGTCACCGAAAAATTACCACTTCCTCCCAGAATTTCAGACTTATCAACGTTATCTCTCCTCAAACACAGGAAACACGTGTCACAATTCCAAGGAAAACAACCGGCACCGAATTTCCCCATCTCCCAATTCTCAGAATTTCAAACAACGTCCGAAAACACGTACTCCAATTCCGGGAAAACTAACCGTCACCGGAAAACAGTCCCCTACTTTTCCTCCTCATCAACAACCAATCAAAACTCCCCTCACAAAATAAACCAAACCCAGTTTATGACGTCATCACGCAAAAAACCACACTTGGTTGCCCACACACCTACATCATCAATTGATCTTTGATCGATCTTTCCCAATCAATTGATTTATAGACTTCAACGCGGGTACATAACTACTCACACTTCCCTGTCCTTTTCCTTCAATGACACTCTACCCATTCGAAGGATGGGTTTGGAAATTCTAAGTGACACGTCAGAGGAAGCGCGATGTATGGATGTAAGATGCGCGCACTTACAGAGATGGAAAGGAAATTACATGGAAACTTTGGAAGTGTGATGCCGTTTAAATGCTTGGTGGATAAACGATTGGGTGTGCTTGGAATGAATGACGATCTGTCAGAAAATATGAACGGTTCGTTGGTCTGACGGTGCTCTGTGAAGCTTAGACTTTGAAAGTAATAAAAGTGCTGAATCCATTGTTAATCGACTTTTCGATTATGTAATCATGATTTCTCAATGTGCGAATAATGGCCATTGTAGGAAATATAAGGCTAGTGGTCAAAGGGAAAAACAGTACTTTGCGAATATGGATTACATTGAACATCTATTGATATCTGACAAAATTGGCACTCAAAGTAGGAAATGATAACATGTTCACATTGGAGGAAAGTTTGATGTAGCGAGGGGATTTGGAATATTTTTAACGCAATGTTGACACGAATATGTGCACTGAGATTGCTACAAGCTATCTATATATAGTATTGGGAATAATAAACAGAAATGGAGCATGCACAGATATTTATGTGCAGGTATAAGGAATGTATATTATTGTTACTCACACTGTGTTAGTTTATATTGAATTATAAATGAGAGTTTTGCGGTTTGTTGGATTACCTCAAAGTTGATAGAAAATAAAATTACATCTATATCTTGGAGATTATTCACTATATAGTATTTAAAATATGCTCAAAACCGATCAATCCTATAATAAAATGAACTAAAATCAACTTTAACAAAAACGCTTTATTAACAGGTTAGGAGAAAAAAGTAGTTTAACTTAAGGCTTGACAACTGTGAGTAATATGCACAATATATTTCGACGTCACTATTTACTTTTAAATAGTATTTTTAATTTTAAAGATGCATTTTCAAACTTTTAAAGAATATTACTATATTTAATGTACGTATATGTTGTGCACTACGTCATAACTTCTTCTATAGTGACGCTACACTCTACGGAGAACTTTCGCCTCTCTCAAAGCCATAACCTACCATTCCCTGTCAGGAACATTCCTATAGTATTTCGGCTCATACTTCTTCAGCAACGGAATCTATCCATCTCATCGGCGGTCTTTATACATTTTATCTAACAACATGTATTGCATGCTGGCGTCTCTGGCAGTTGGATGTGTCATAACTATCTCAGTATTGCTTGTTTAATTGCTTTCATTACTTGGGTTTCCTGAAAAAGTTCGTCAAGTTTATGGTTATAATTTGCTTGGGAGATACTGATCTCACATACTGAACAATATACCTATTCTTCCAAATTTCCTTTCAAAAATTCGAAGCAAAAATTTTCACCAGCATTCTAAAACAATCCTCAGTATCTGTCTCACTAATGTCCAGAATATTTCATAATTTTCTCTAGAGTAACCTTCTTTCCTCAATCTCTGCTCTGTCTCGGAGGCCTCGAACAATTGGTCCGTAATTTGAACTTTGTATTTAATTTTGTTAATGGTTTTAGTTTTGTGTGTTTTAGATTCATGCCTTGCTGTAAATAATTTCTCTCCTAATTGTGGAATGACCAGCCCTAAAATCCGTCGTACACCGTCAGCGCGCCCAGCTCTGTTGATGGTTTCTCATTTGTTGTAATGCTTTCCGCGAAGTGGTTTTCATTTCTACGAAGATATCATAATCAAACAAACTCATATCGGATGAATATGAGTGGTGTTCCAGTACCTTCCATTGCCAGTTACATAGGAGATCCGTCGCAGCGTTGCTTTCTCTTGAGTACAGGAAGGATGTGGTGTTAAATAAAATTGCAGTAGTAGAATGCATCGACTGTCTGACTGAAGTACAGCACGGTGTATTATGACCACTTGAATGTCATGCGCCACAGTGAACAACACCTTCACACCACTGCCTTGTGCAGAGTAAACGTTCTTTAAACGAGGAGATCTATATTGTTTCCACAAACTGG
This sequence comes from Lepisma saccharinum, assembly GCF_977018435.1. Lineage (NCBI taxonomy): Eukaryota > Metazoa > Arthropoda > Insecta > Zygentoma > Lepismatidae > Lepisma > Lepisma saccharinum. The sequence goes on along the minus strand of NC_139244.1, from coordinate 69,061,202 downwards.
ATTGCCGCTTCAAGCGTGGTTCGCAAGATCGAGCCCAGGTTTGTTCATTGTAACAATCCTCCCAAGGAAGCATGAATAGCATTCCTCACTTCACGAAGCACTATACACTCATCCATCGGGCCACTGTATGAAACGAAAACGCTGCATCACCACATGCCTCACGCAATTCCTGAAACAGTCTTGTGCACTCCGACCACGTGCCACTTCAATTTTGCACCACGGACGTTGTTTCCAGTTTGGTGGAAATACACTGCACTGTGGTAATTGACCAAATAACACACAGCTGATCCCACTCGCAATACATACTCGCCTAATGTTCCGTTATCAGCTACTCAACACGGTGGCTCAAAGGCTCAAGACTCTCACGTGACAGTAGTGTTGCAACTTCTATTTATCCAGCCCTTTATAATGATCAATCAGATGATCTCCAGATGAATTTATGTGAATCGTTGCTATTTGAATTTTCATAGTTGAGGGACAAAACGTAATCAGTTTGGTTCCATTATCTTGCAATTTGTATGAAAGATATACCTAAGAATTATGTATGTTTCTGTGTACATAATTATGTCCGTATGTATGTGCATGTGTTTATATGTATATAGTTATTAATGTCTGCATCTAGATATGTATCTTGCCATACTTCTGTAAATATCATTCATTTATTAGATCTATACTCGGTATAAAATTTGTGCTAGCATTCTTAACGCAATGATTAGAGTAGTTATGATTTCGCTTTCTTTCATCTTCGATTGTTTCGTATTGTTGTAATTGTAATTCTTGAATTGTTCTCTTTCCTCTATGTACATCTATTGCAATGGAGAAAGAGCTCTGTTATAGGTGATAAATAAATAAATACCTAAGTATTTCCAGGTCTTGAACATTTTTCCTGTCCATTTAGGGAATAAAGTCATCGCCATATTTAGGACTCTTTCTTGCACTTTCTCAAAGATACAATACTTTTAATGTTGGGATTTTGCCTCTGATAGAGCAAACGCTGTTTTGCATGTACCCCTGACACGTTTTTGCTTTAATGAACGGCTCTAATATCCATCAAAAATTGTTTTAGCTTCTGTCTTATCGTCTTATCAGGAAATGTCGCAATTATCTAATGAAATTACTATCCTGATACAACCAACGTAGTTTGGCATGTTATGGTTATTCAACTTACGGAAGTAGCACACAATGGTCTGAGAATGCTCTGTAGTTTTGATATTCCTCTTTCAGAGATCTAATAGTTTCTTGAAAGTAGATTTATTTTGCAAACTCAAATAATATCATTTTTTGAACACAAAAGTAACAATATATTTTGCATAAAACCACGGTACACTTTTTCAAACAATATGTTTTCCTAATTTCATTTATATTGAACTTAGCACATTTTACAATGTCAAAAAATAAACATTTTTGTTTCCAGATCTAATATTATATATAAACATTCCCCACTGTCACTCATTTAACAAACTAATCAAATGTAGAACAAACTATTTTACACATTTGTTTTCAAAACTTCTACAACAACAAAATTAACGACTTGCAATTTTTTCTATTTCATTTAAATGTGTACGAGTAAATAATACACTTGAGAAATATTTTATTTTGTCATAAACAGTTTGAGCCTTCCTTGTATTTAATTCGTAGGTTGTTAAAATAAATAGTAGCCAAATCTGATAAACTAAAATTTCTATGAGACATTGATTTTTGCCCAATGCGTAGGTTTATATTTATTTCAAACAAAACAGGCAAATGACAAAATTTAAATTGTCTATATTTCTCTCCTACAGCTTTAAGTTTTCATAATGTTTGATTGCCCAAAACATTATTGAAATTACAACAAAGTAAACAAATATTCATATTTTCTAGAACCAGGGGAAATGTAACCCAAGTTCAAGCTTCAGTAAAGCTATACAACATAACTTATAGATATTGAAACATATAGATATTATAAATTATAGATATTCAACTTCAAATATTACAATATGTAATGAATGAACTTCACACTAATTTTTCACATCTAAAACTACAACATACAAATAAATATCAAAAACAGGGAAATGATATAAAGAAAAGAAAGTTCAAGGACAGAATATGTAAATCAACCTACAATATAGAGACGTGTTTTCATTATATTGCTCACTACGATGAACTGAATTAAAATATTCTTCTAAATATATCAATACTTGGATTGTTGATAGAAAATTAATAGTAATCCACAATGAAATTATCTGGATTCTTACGTTTTCTATTGTAGCTTCGAATGTCAGTCTGGTTATAAAGTGCACACAAAGGCATGAATAAACCTGACAAGTCTGATTTTACATATAATACCCCGAGAAACTCTGAACTGTTTTAAATATTTTACAAACTAGTTCACAGATCATGTGCAGTGCAGTAAGTGAGTTTGCCTTAGTTTAGTCAATAAATAAAGATATAGCAAAGAAATATTTTCTATTTGCATATTGCATATTTCTCATTAGCGAACAGAAAAGAAATGCTTGAAATCAACTGTTTACAAATGAGAAACTATGAAATCGTTCAAAACGTTTGCCATGAAATTGTAGTACATGCATTGAAGTTTGTCTAGCTTTCACTATGTTTCATGATAGTTTCTATCAGAAGTGTGACTATTCCTGCTATCCAACCAAATGCTATTATGTAAAACATTGCCTGTAAATGCTTCAAGGATATAGTTATGTTATCCCTTATACACGTTGTATTGCATTTCTTTTGAATGAGTAGATCACTGAATATTTAATGATTCCGTTTCATAATAAGTCCACCATATATCATCCGTTGAATGATCTTCTTAAAGGCAGGAAGATAAGCTGAATTCTTCCGGACACCAAAAGCTAAATTAGAGTTTTGCAAATTTTCTCTCACAATGTGGAATGGCAACTTACAACCTGGACAGTAATATAGATTCATGCCAACAAACTTGAGATTGTTAATGTTTGTCGCTGCTGCACATTTTTCTTCTTCCACTACTGATCTTATTCTATAGAAAATATTGCTAGACAATCTAATCTTTTTGGACATTGCCTGCACTACAGGATCTGAAGATGTTTGCAGAGCATTTGGTATCGCACCACCACATTTGATGCGGTCAACATTTTGAAGCAACTCTTCAATTGTATCTATATCTTTGTAGTGCCGCGGGACGGTCAAAACGCTAACAAAACAACTTTGGTACAGAGAATTGTACCTTAGACTAACATACATCCACGAGAAGAATATATTTCTCAATGCATTGTTCGAAGGTACCTTCACTGATATATTTAACGCTATACGTATTAAAGATCCTAGGATTTTCAAGGCATTGTTGGTGGTAGTTATTTTTGAAACACATTTTTGAATGACCACCACAGAGAATAGAGTAACGGATAAGATAACTATCAGTAAAAGCCAGGTATTTAGTTGAAATGGAAGAAACAGAGACATCCACTGTGAAATAATGGGGCTCTTCTTTACCATGAAAGAGAGTGGTGTGATTAGCAAAATATCAGTCATGTCAACACTCCTTGCCCGCACTGCATTAACCATCATTGGTCCAAGGGATAAATCAGTTTTACCAAACACAATGTCACCCATTACGCCTGTACATGTCCCGTTGGGAAATATGTCGCCAAAGTTATGCCTTTTATAGTAAGCAACGCAAACTGAGCTGAAATTTAAACTTTGCATAAGACATTCCAACGTCTTTCCACCTACCCCTGAATATTTCACGTGATTGTTGATTTTATTCATTTGAAAGGAAGGCATGATGTCGAAACCAGACGTTTGTAATGGATACTTATGCATAGTACGAAACTTGTTTTTAAAAATGTCTTTTAATTCACCAGCATTCGTTTTCGACTTAGATGCCAAGCACCGTGCTGATAGTGAATTTCGCGGATTGAAGTAATTATAAGTAAATACATTACAGTCACATGATTTGTTTACAACATCTCGGAAACCTACATTCAGAATTTGTTTCTCCCACAGGATCGTAGATATTGTAGCTGTGTCATTAACTTGCAATTTGCTTTCTATAAAAACAAGAGCCCTCCGATTGAAACGTGATATGTATTCAGCAACTTTGAAAATCCATGACTCGCGTTCAGGAAGTTGCCTATACAGTAAAATTACTTCACATCTACCTGCATAGGGAATCACAAGCACTCCCCTCCGATCATTTGATACAATCTTCATAGGAACGAGCGATATTTCATTCGAAGCATCAAGTTGAAATTCCGATTCGTTGCCACGATGCAGTAGAAATGTTACTACATTTGTATGCGAATTTTGGCTCCGTGCAAAATCAGCTACGCAAGATAATGCTCGAAATGCTGCATATCCATCGTCTGCTGTTACTGGCGTGAAATGTCCTGTGATACAGTGTTGAATCAACTGTAATATTCCCAAAACCGCTAACATTTTCGATCACTCAGCCTGAAATAAGAAAAGCACTGTTTCAGTCACGTACAATTGTTTGTACGAGGTGTGGCAGAAATGTAATGAGACGGGCAACACTGCGCACGAATCGGCAACGCGGCTGCCTTCCCCTTCACATGGCAGTTAGGTTAACCCCTGCCGTTTACTCGTTACAATTTTTGCCATAAAATATTGTGTAAAACTTGCTGAATCCGCTACTGTGACTTATAAAAGTCACAAAGGGCTTATGGAGAACATTCCCTGCTCAGGGCGAACAATGGAAACAACTTCTCCATCGCTGTGTTGCTGCCCCAGGGAACTAGTTTGAAGGAGATAACCTTGTGGTGTAAAAATATTAATATTCTTGGTTAACAAAAATCAGAATCATAATTTGTTTGCCACACATTGTATATAAAGAGTTCAGAATAAAATGAGCTAACGCAACATTTACTGCTTTATTATCTCGATTGTCTAAAATTATAAGAACAATGGTGAGACATGTTATTGTGTTGACTTTGACCTTGTACTCGTAAAATAGGGTGAAGATTAGCCTTCCTAATGGCGCAGTGGTAGCGTCGTCGCCTTGTAAGCATGGTGTGCCGGGTTCGATGCCTGGTGTAATTTCACTTAGGAGGATATATTATTTGGGGTTATGCAAATTTGTATATGTTACCAGTAAGTAAAATAAATTAAAGGGGATAAAAACATCCCTGGCCGGGATAAGAATAAGTTTCTTTTGCCATGGATAAAAATGCTTTGTGGAGGCTTATATGTAGCATACACCTACGGCCTATTGGACTCTCGCAATGACTCCTCACCAAGATATATTTCATGTACAATTTATTACACACTCCCCCTTCTCCGTATATACATCGTTCAGTTACAGATCCATTAAACAAAAGCTTCTGGTTTCCTTTTGCTCCATTACATAAGAATGCACTTTTCCGGATTTGGCTCTGCAAGCACATTATTTATCATAGAGCTAACCCTCTCTCCCAGTTTATCACGCAAGATCTGACGCAGTCCTCTCCTGTATGTAAGTCAAACTACGAGCGCAGTATTTATCATAGCGCTTACAACCCCCGCCCTCCATTTATCACTCAGGAGTCCCTACATACGATGTTCATTCTCTATGTATGCATCTGTAAATCTCTTTCTATGTATGCATCCATCTATCAATCCATCTGAGTCGGCCTTGGCGATAAGCGACGCTGAGACGTATCCGCCAGTGGAGGGGTCTTCCCTACATTCCACCGCGTGACAAGAACCTCCAACTCATATTTCAACCTTGCCCGAAACTCCCAACTAAATTCCTAAACCATTCAATCTGTTCTTGTTCGTCTCGCCAGTAGCGCTAGAAGCTATGACTGGAGGGCCACAAGTTAAACTTTTGTTCATATAATGTGATTCCAAATAAATTTAATCAACTTCCCACGGAAACCACCTTTCGTTGTCGAATAAACGCTCGCTTTAGGTAATGTGGAGCCTAACTTCCACAATAATTCACAAAGTCTTTCATTTATTTATTAACAAACTATACCTTTCCTTTAGATACACCCTGTACGTTAAGTTATGCCAAATCTGATTAAGTCTTGAAGTTGTTAGTTATCAAATTTCATAATACTATCTGACTTTCTCATTTAACTAAAATGTACCCCTTCTTTAGGCACACCCTATATGCTGAGTTAGACCAAACTCAAATAATCCCTCTGATTAATCATACGGAATCTCGTGCTTTTGAAATTTCATTTCTTAAAGTGACAGGTTATACTAAACTGGTATGCCACCTGGGATCAAAACCACCGATAATTCACGCAAGAGATGAAACTAGAACTTTAATTAAGGCCTATGCCACCATACTAGATTCCCTTGAAATTACCATGGGACTGATCATTCCGAAGATTGAAAATTGTAACGACCCTGCTTGGTCGCCATTTAATTATTATTAGACCTTGGGTGGTCACTATATTCTTTTTAATCTGATGAAAGAGTTAAGCGGAATGTCCCTGCGAGGCGTACGCTTTTAGTTTAAATGTATTTTGTAAACGTTAACGGTTCCACCTCTACGTTTACTAGCTTCACTCATTATTAGACCCTGCGTGGTCGCTATATTCTTTTTAATGTTATCAATTATTGTCATTTACATTGTTCAACGTGTTGTTTAGAATAGCAGAGTCCTGCGAGGCTCATTATTAATTGTATTGTCTGAATGCACACAGTTTTAGTTTATATTGTCACGTGCATCTAGTGATTTTCCCACTAGTGATTTCTCAATGTCAAAACCTTGATATTCCTCAGTACGTAGTTTGCAATATGTAAAAAAATGAGTTAGCAACGCGTACTTGTAGTTAAAATTTTCACCACCCATGCGCCACCGCGACTATAAAACCCAGCGCAGCGAGACCGGAGCTCAGTTGGCTCCCGGATGTCAACTGGCAAACATCTTGGGAAAAACCGGCCATCCAGCCAGAAGCCTAGCAGCCATCCCAGAAGGAAGGAAGGAGGAAGAAAGAAGAAGAAGAGCCTAGCAGCAACCTAACTACCCGGTCTAGGTGCCAGGTTCTACCTGCCTGGCTTGTCTAGGAGCACCTAGACCTCCTTCCTAACCTGCCGCCCTTGTACAGGAGACACCGGTCGGCTTGCCGATTCCTAGCTAACGCCGGGGGTGTCGCGGCATCCTTAAATCCTTTACCCAGCGCCCGCTTGTCGGAGGTGCCGGCTGGCTACGGCCAGTTCCTAGCTGTGGTTGGGGGCACCGCGCACATACTACTTTCTCTTACAGGGGAGTCCGTGACGTCAGCAGCGAACAGCGCCCTAAATAAAATTAGGTCCCTATACTCCCCCTGGCGCCTCACTGCGAGGAATAAATTGAATGGTCCCTTCCCCCCTTTTGAATCCAGAAGTGGTGAATGCACGTGTATGGTAAATGTAAATGCACTTAAGTGATAAAGGTTAAAGACTAGTGTGCTAACAGACGTTCTTACGATAAGTTTATAATAAACACATATATATATAAAGCTGTTGTTCACGTTTTACCCAGCAAGCCCTGAGATATCTAGAATCTGTGTTCAACGACTGGTAAGAAGTTAGCATTTATGGGTAGACTTTTGCCGTCCTCCTAATTGAAGTGTTTAGAGTGTGGTGATTTTGTGTAGGTGGGACGTTGCAAAATGTAAATTCAAGCTAAAACTGGTTAACTGGTTAACAGTAATGTATACCCCTAGAAATCATCATAATTCCATTATTACTAACAATTCACAGGCTGAAAAGTGGGAGGTGGGCTTCCCCCCTCTGAAAGAAACTGGTATTAGTACACAAGATGCTAATATATTCTACACACTGAGATACTCTTTGGGTTAAATTGCAACACCGCGAGTTAACAATAGGAACTTTATTCGCCAATTAACATGATAAAGAATTCGTATATTAAGGTTCACAACTATTAACGCTGAACAAAGGCCATATGTTAATATCAAGTACCTACATTTTTACTCGTGTCTGCATGAAACAATTAAATTGACACTGCTCAAAACTTTCTAGAAGTACACCGATCTTTGACAGACAAAACTTTAATGGCACTCATAGGATGGCGGTGTACCTTTGATTCAATCTTTCCCGACACTATGCATCTCTTACAGATATGGATGCGTAATAAAAATAATAAACATCAGCCGGAATTTAAAATGAACTTACCATAAGACTTTTGTTTTTAAAGGAGACGTTGGTTACATAAACAACGACTTTTAATGAGAGGTAACATTATCGTATGGGTAAAACGGATTCCTTCAAATTTCCTTCAAATTTACAGGAGAGAGTACTTACGGAAATCATTTTCTTGAGCGTTTTGGAAGTTCCTGAATGTAGATTTGATCCATTTTAATGTGAATGCGTGTTGTTTTCTGCGAAAATCTCTGTCCGACACGCTGTTTCTGCTCACGCCATTTGCTTTTTGCATGAGAGTGCAATGTTCCGTGTGTTAAGACGATGCAACCCCGTAGCCAGTGTTTCAGCCTCGCCGTGTTTTCACTAGAACCACCTGTCGAGTTCGGAACAAGCCATTTTTCCCAAATGGGTGTCACTTATCGCACAACATTGTAGCAACATTGTGTTCCGACGTCGCAGGAGAGAGCTGTTTTTACAATTTTTCTTTGTATTTATGCTAATGGAACCTAACCTAACAGGCCTAACCTAACCACGTACGCATTCCTCGTCTGACGTCAATATTCAAGGTTGCAAGCAAGGAAGAGAATTAACGAATTACGAAAGAAAGATGGTTCCGACCCGAATGGGTGTCACTTATCGCACAACACTCTAGAAACATTGTGTTCTGACGTCACAGGAGAGACCTTTTTCATGTTAGGCAATACAAAGGTAACGCGTCTCTTAGCGAAAATATTATTTTTTCTTTGTATGTATGCTAATGGAAACTAACCTAACAGGCCTAACCTAACCACGTAGGCATTCCTCGTCTGACGTCAATATTCAAGGTTACAAGATGGTTGTGCGTAAAGGAAGAGCATTAACCAATTTCGAAAGAAAGATGGTTCCGACCCGAATAGGTGTAACTTATCGCACAACACTCTAGCAACATTGTGTTCTGACGTCACAGGAGAGACCTTTTTCATGTTAGGCAATACAAAGGTAACGCGTCTCTTAGCGAAAATATTATTTTTTCTTTGTATGTATGCTAATGGAACCTAACCTAACAGGCCTAACCTAACCACGTAGGCATTCCTCGTCTGACGTCAATATTCAAGGTTGCAAGATAGTTGTGCGTAAAGGAAGACCATTAACGAATTGCGAAAGAAAGATGGTTCCGAATTGCTGTGTATGGACAATGAACGTAGTAAATCGCAAGGTTATTTTACAAGTTCTACACGTAAATGCGACGTATTAGCATAATTTCAAATAGGGGCACGAAAGTAGATATTTTCCGGTGAACGAGGTTGCACCACTGCATAAATCGACAAAACACTCTCAGAACGCCCCCTAAACCAGTATGCTATCACGGCCATAATGTGTTACAGATTCGAAACAACAAGTAACAGTAAGTACTCGTAAATAGAGAAAATAAACATTATCTTAGTTAGAAATGCATTATTTCGCCTTAAGAAATGTTCCGCAACGCGTTAGCAATGTAAAGAAGTCCGAAATATATGATTCGTAGGTGTTTCACCCATACGATAATAGTACCTAATGAGATTTTAACATCTACTTTGATAAGAGCTAAATCATATGATAACATGCGTCACGTGACCTTGACCTAATTACGCCTTTGCGCTACATACAAGCCAATGAATGAGAAATCAATACTCTTTTACAGACAATATGAATAGATTACCTATGTTGTTCATAAATGAATGGCTTATTGCAGAAAGGGACCTGAGTCACTTTTGCACAATTCTGAGGAAAAAACAAGAAAAATCGTATAATATTGATAGTGTAAGAAAGAAATGTGCCGTTGTTGGCTCACATTTTCAGCATAATGAATAGTTAATTTTGCAACCCTCAATGCGCCCCCCTGCAGTATGCTGCTAGCGACAGTGGAGATGAAAAGGTTGTAACTCCGATACCTCAAAAATGTGACTCAGGTCCCTTTCTGCAATAAGCCATTCAAATGTTTATTATGACTAGTCAACGATATACTTTTTACGTAGCTACTCTGAGAATCTTTTGTTACCGACCACGTTTTGCGGTATTGCGTTACGCGAATATGTTATGGCCATAACCCGTTGCACACGAATGCTAGCATAATACAGAATGCTATGATTGGTGGTTTTCTCAATTATCCTTACATCAGCATCTGGTAGTCACTTAAATATAAAGAATTTTCGTACTTACATAGTCACTGCGCATATCAATCATAAATTCCCGTAAGCCGAAAAGAAATTCACTTATCCTTCGTAAAAGCGTCCATCGGCTTCATATTCTCATCAAATCATCAAACATCAACTTTCGTGCTCAAATCGTGCTATTCAGTTTAACTCGTACGTTCATGATTGAGCGGATATCCATCGATTTCACTCATCTTGTCCAATTTACTCGTCCATTTCGTTCTCTTTCTTCCCTCCAGCAACCTTTTTCGTTCCGTCCTTTTTTCCGGGTTTTCCAAACAATCAGATTCTGCCGTACTCTCTACCTCAGATGTTATGCACATTCACTCTTCCCAAGATAAATGCATAAATCCCAGATAATATCGTATTAATAGTACAATTTGCTTTATTTGTATAATGTTATTACTTAATTAAATTATAATTTACAAGAGTATTTTTATAACCAAGCGAGTAAAAAAAAAGTAAGAAAGAAGACTATTTCTTTACAAAGTGTCAACCGAGGACATCTATTGAGTACAATTGGTATTACAAAATAACTTCAAAATGTATTACCGCCTACTGCTGCCATCTCACGTGCAAACAATAAATTAGACAACTTGTCACGCTAAATAAGCAATTTGAGGTTGGCACTCCTGAATCAAATATCCTACAAATACTCACTTGAGTATAAAGCAAATTAATTCTCACCAGAATGACGCTTATGACAAAGTTTGTCATAACGCTACGGGCCCCGTGTTCGAATCCCGGCCTGATCATGGATATTTGTGAGTGTCCATTCATCAATTTCATCATATCATCACTCATCACATGGTACCCTTCTTCAAAAGGAACGTATGAACGGAACGTTCTGTGCAACAAGGTGTCAAGCGACAGGAAAATGTCGGATAACGAGGAAAGTCTGCAGAGCACCTCCTCATATATTTGTGATTCTGATGAGGAAAATGGCCCTCTGTGCGGTGACAATAGCTTTGATGACACAGCCTATGTGTGGAGTGTCGAGCAGCGAAAGCACCGACTCTGAGGTAAGAAAGAAGTTTTTATTTTTGTTATTTTTTGAAAAGGTTGGTAACCTTTTTGTCTCAGACTTCGGCACGGTGAAAACGAGTGGTAAGTGTGCGCCGTGATGTGCATGTTAATGCGCAAATCATCTCACTATGTATTCCTCAGACCTCTTGCAAGTTGCTACAGTATAATCATGAACTTATTCTGATGACAACTGCTGCTAACATAATGAATGTACGTAGGTTAGCATCATAATGCTGAAATCATTAATCACGAAGAAAGCGACATGACACACGTACATGGTTCCCTAATAATGACAAATTCTGACAACGTACCATCAAGGACATTGCGATAAATCGTATAGAATAGGAAAGGTGACCTCCCAGATGTTGCAGTGGTAGCGTCGTCGCCTTGTAATCAAAGGACCCCGGGTGATATTCCCGGTGGAGGCACATAGTGGTTCGGATTCCACTTTAAACTGAAGGTCCAGTCCCGATGAACCTTAAAAAGTAGACTTAAAACAACAAATCAATATATCAATCAATCAATATGAAAGGTATAGTAGAAATAATGTAAAGATATATAATCAGAATTGTTTTGTCATTTGCAAAAATGATGTGTTTCGGAAATTTCTGTTTGTCGAGTGTATTGGACTGTTATTGCTTCGTGCTATAGCCTGACAAGTTAAGTCCCGATATGCGCAGATCGCTGCGGAGCACTTTGCAACGTCCTTCCTGCTCGGGAAAGGGGTGCCTACTACACCTACACGAGCACGTCAGCTGGATGCAAGTCTACTAACTTGGCCACGACCAATCAGTAGCACCATACGCTCTGCAAAGTTTTACCCATTATGCTAACCTTTTCTCCTGCGGTGGTATGAGACTCTATTTCACTCAGGGATCTGGAATAAGTACACTGTCCAACGTTAGAGAAAGTTTAATGAATGTAGCTGGATACACTTATGCAACTATAAACGTTGTAAGTTTAGCACACACCCGTGTAGGATATTACTCTCACTTGGCCAATATATTGCCACACAATGGGGGGAGAATGGCTTCTGCAAACTGCCGTAAACTGGGAACAGATACAGTCCTTGGTTCACCACGTCTGGAACGCTCAAATCGCCCTCTATTACGTTGAGTGTTCAAGCTCCTGGAACTTTGACTACTTCTATCTTCTTCAGCTGTGCGAACTTCAACACCACGTACTTGGAGATTACTTTGATTTTTATCTTCCCTGCTTCTGAGTTCAGATTTATTTCTCCAAGCCTCAGGTTCATCAAACAAATCGAAGTCCTTTAAAAACTGAGCCAACTGATTCATCTGCTTTGGAGCACGAGCTAAACAGAGATTTCGCACTTGGTATGGCAACTGACCAATAATTAGGCTAACAACTTCACTTTCCCCGAAACTCACGGCCAAATTACGATAAGCAGCGTAAACACTCCAAGCATAGCTTTCTAAGTTCTCGTGAACTTGCCGATTAAAACGTCTGTTTCTAACAGCAGCCAATTGTCTCTGTTTTGCCCTTTCAGAGGCAAATTCCTCCCTGAATTTATCATAAAAGTCATCGTAGTCATCGAAGTCGTCTATATTTCCCGACAACCAATGTTCTGCATTGCCTGTAAACACACGAGGTAACAATTCAAGACGATAGTTATCTGGTACCTGCATCAGTTCAAAACTTACATTGAGATCCCGCAGATACTTTTCAGCTGACTGCGCTTCTATGTTGCCGCTGAATTTTGGAAGGCAGGCTATATCAGACATTCTTGGCATCTTATAATAACTCTTTCTTCTAGGAGGGGATTCGTCTTTATTATAACCCTCGAGAGGTTTTCTTCTTTCATCCACTTGGGTAGGATCTGTCGAGTACAAGTTCCTGGCAATGTAAGGTTGTTCATTAGGAGAAACACTGGGATTGATGCATCTTTCAGAACAAGACGAATTTGAATTATCCTTATGGAAAGTTTCATGCATACTCTTCATTTCCTCCTGCAGAGCATTGATTCTGTTAATAAACATTTCACTTTGTTCCTTCAATTCTCCCCGAAGAACAGTTTCACGTCTCTGGGATTTAGCTTCCAATAGGTTCACTTTTTCAATCACTGACTTCTCAATAGCACTAGACCGCTCCTCTAAGGAGTGTACCACAGACTCAAGTTCCTTTACTTTGTCTTCATTACTTTCATATAATTTCATTTTCTCTAGCAGTTGCCCCACCAATTCCAGGCAAGTACTTATGTTTTCTTCAACTTTATCTTTCCAAGACTCCAATTGTTGGCTGACTACTTCCCCTACTCGTTCATTTAACTTTTTAGCGACTTGGCAAATATCTTCCTTTAATTGCCCAGTAAGTGCCTGTAACTCTCTTCTATGTTTTTCATCTTCCTCATCCTTCTCTTGTTTTCTCTTTTGTTCTAGACTTTTCACTAACTTGCGAAACATTTCCAAGACTTCTTGTCTCCTAGCTTCTGATTCCTTTTTCTCAAATTCTCTTCTCTCTTCAAATTCGCGCTTCTCAAGTTCTCTTTTCTCTTCAAATTCGCGCTTCTCAAGTTCTCTTTTCTCTTCAAGTGATTCAATCAAGCGAGTAACATCAAGCATATCTTTCTTTCTAGCTGCCATTTCTTTCTTCCGCTGTTTTTCTTCCTCAATCTTTTCGTTTTTCCTTTCCTCTTTATCCTTCATCAACCACTCTAGTAAGCCTGGAACTGCTGATGTCTGAGTAGAGAAACTAGGCTCAGGATCTAAGGCTACGGCAGGCATTGGCAAACACGTCTGACACAAAAGTTCACCTTCAGTTCTATTAGTAATTTCTTTACCTTCACAGTGCCAATGGAAACTTTTATGACACTGGCTACACTGGAATGAGTCCTTTAGCTCTCCCTGGTTTCTACAGCAAGCAAATTCAGTCTCTAGATCCATTGTTCTCTTAGATCTACTTCGGAGATTCTTCCCTGATTTATCATCTTCCATGTTTTCATGTAAGTTCATCACTTTAAAAGCGGCAAATTATTTTGCAAGGGTGCTTCACTCTAATGCTGCACTCGCGAGTAATGTTAACAGTTCAGAAATGTTATCTTCGGGTCCCACGGCGTAAGAACCAATTACCTTTGCAAAACTACTGTATCGGCTCACGTGCTGACACAATATAACTTTGCCTCAGGCTCCACTATGTAAGAGTCAAATAACATTGCTTCGGGCTCTACTGTGTATCAATTAACTTTCTTATCGGTCTCCACGTTAAGTCACCAAACAACTTGACACAGTGTCCACACTAGTTTGGCACTATCGGGCTACACTTACTTAATTCCACTTCGGGCGCCACGTTGTGCACAATCGAGCCCCACGTTGGGATGCCAATTAACTTTGCAACGTCCTTCCTGCTCGGGAAAGGGGTGCCTACTACACCTACACGAGCACGTCAGCTGGATGCAAGTCTACTAACTTGGCCACGACCAATCAGTAGCACCATACGCTCTGCAAAGTTTTACCCATTATGCTAACCTTTTCTCCTGCGGTGGTATGAGACTCTATTTCACTCAGGGATCGGGAATAAGTACACTGTCCAACGTTAGAGAAAGTTTAATTAATGTAGCTGGATACACTTACGCAACTATAAACGTTGTAAGTTTAGCACACACCCGTGTAGGATATTACACTCACTTGGCCAATATATTGCCACACAATGGGGGGAGAATGGCTTCTGCAAACTGCCGTAAACTGGGAACAGATACACTGCTGCTGCTGTCCTCTGGGGTCGTATCCTTAGCTCCAACAAACGCCAGGAAGTGCAGTCCTTTGCTAGCGCCGACTTCTATAGCTGCAGGCTTTTACAGGGAACTGTTGGCTTTCGGGGAAACAAAGGGGCATCTATTAGGGTCACCCTCACGATAACCGTAGTATTTCACTGACCTGTAATTTACCTTCTGGGCGGTTGCCTAGAAACCCCACGCCACACTACCCTGGCGGGGTGCCGCAGGTTGATAGGGGAAGGAAACCTCTCGCAACAAGCGGAGCGGGTCCTCTCACTCTAAAGTGGAGTTTTTCTCTCTCGCCAATAAGCGGAGTGGGTATCTTCACTCGAAAGTGGAGTGGGTTCTCTTGCCAAAGGCAGAGTTCAACCTCTCTCGCTGGAAAGCGGAGTGCGGCTTTTCTCGGGTGCTTGGCCTCTCGCAAGAGCGGAGTGCACCTTCCTTCCTTCTTTAAGAAGCTTGGCCTCTCCCAAGAGCGGAGTGCTCCTTTCTTCCGGGTCAGTTGGTAAGAGAGATCTTATCGTGAGCCGACCTGAAAGCCAACTGAAGAAAATCTGCTCCGCGGCTGGTTATATAGCCTCGGTTCAGGTAGCGCCTCTAGCGCCGTTCACGCGAACTACGTGGAACCGTGCTAGAGCAGGCAAGGCCATCTCTACGGCAGACGATTGAACTACGTGCTCAAGGTACAAACGATAAATACATATAATATTAAACGTGTGCTAATCGTTAATATACAATTATCAGATAAATAATACATATTCTTTGCGACCACGCAGGGACTGATTAACATTACAACTCAGCATAATATGCTAACACAAAGCACCTGACCTCATTATTACCATTTACAATGAATGGTTAATGTAAATAACGTTGAGAGAGTTAGTAATTAACTCAGAAACTAAATAATTGTGATGACCTCGCAGGATCATTACAACTTCCTATTACGTCATCCTCCCCACCACTCTTCTACTCACTGGTCTGGCGTTGAGAGTACCAGTGTTGCCAACTCAGCAAAGTTAAGCTAAAACAAATATGACAAACTATTTTCACTGTTTAGCGTGACGGTGCATGCAGGCTCCTATTATATCAGTGGTTCATTTTATTTAATCCGACCTTTGAAAATGCGTGCGGTGCGCCGATCGTAAACTGTAGTATTACACACGTGCGTTAAGGTTTATAACAAAGAGAAACTACAGGGTGAATTACTTCATTTTCTGAATGCGACATCGAGCAATGGCCTGTTTATATATATATACACTCTTGGCTAAGATTCTTACTTTGAAAGAGATGGACGAGCGTGTAGATGAACTGATAATTAGACTTGGTGAAGCCGATACGGACACAGATTCATCGGTAGACAGATTCGGTTGAGTGGGAGAGTGAAACTGAAGAAGGAGAACTGGAAAACATTTAGAAGGTGAGCTCAGTTCTATATATTTTTCATTTTTCTATCGTTTTATTTCATACATTTCTTATGCTGGTAAGAAATATCCCTAATGTAACTTAATTTATTTAAGGTTTAAAGGGAAAATATCAAAATGTATTTAGAATTTAGCGTAATCAATAGGTATCGTAGGTGAGGGGATACTAATTCATGCCTTTCACATTCATATTTCGTTGAAAATTCTCAGACGATTCCGCTCCCTCCAGGCTGCAACACTGCGACCCAACGTCGCCGCAGACAATGGGATGGGAAAATGTGATGTGAGGTGCGCAAACAATGGATTGCAGCGCCTTGTTTTTTAACTTGTCAAGTTATAGTTTACTTTTTTAAACAAATTTGTTACTCTGATCCATTTCAGAATGACCTACACATCACAAGGACGACAGAGCGATCTCCTGTGAAACATCCTCCAGCTAGAAAGAGGCGATGCGACTAGGATAACTGAGAGAGAGGGAAACGTAAGAGAAGACGAAATAAAGGAGAGCGGTACACATCCGGGCACACAAAGGATGTTGTTCTAGCCAGGAACATAGGTAAACCATGTACTTGTCCAATGAAATCCTGGAACAAAATTATGGGGGATGCAGAGTTCATTTTTCACACATTCTGGGACTTGGCTGATAATGCAACACAGAACACATACCTCATGCAAAATATTAGAATTCAGAATACGAAACGTTCCTACACAAAGGGACAATCTTCCAGGAGGTCATTCACATTTTTCTATAATTAGAAAATTAATGGTGTAGATATTAGTGTGTGCAAGAAGGCTCTTCTTGCAGTAAACGCCTTCATGGTTCCAGGAAACGAGTTTAGCTACTACAGGAACAGATAAAGGATGAGAACGTCGCAGCCAAAATTGATGGAAGGAGTAAGCATCACAACCGTTCAAACGCTTTTACACAAGCCAGTTTGGAATCTGTAAGGAAGTTAATAACATCTATACCAAAATATGTCAGTCACTACAGCCGGAGCCAAACTTTGAACAAACAGTACCTGGACTGGTATCTCACAATAAATAATTCACTGTACTAGACAAAGTATGTTCCGTTATGTGCATCGCAGCAGGAAACGCCCAATAGTTCTGACAGATTCCGAAGCCTGTTTGTGAAGAATTTTGTATAGGGTTTAAGTTACCTAAATCAGACACCTGTTCATTTTGCGACTCGAACAAGATAAAGTTGGATCATTATAACCGATATACCAATTACCAGTTACAATTACGATCGGTCTTTCTACGCATTTCTCTTCAAGATTTCATTTATCTGCTCTCTGAGAAAAGGACAGCCGTCTCAACAAACAAGCATTATTTTCCATGAAACCCTGCATATATCACCGCCCCTACTACGAGAGGAAGAAGCCAGTGTGTTCCCGCAATAAACTCTGAAATCCATCCAGTCCACATTCGGCTCACGTCACCATCAATTCAAGTTCAGCGTGATGGTTGAAATTTAGAGATGCAGCTAATCACAGAACTTCGGGCATTTTAAAATTTAAAACCCCAACGAGACTCTCGCCCTCATCCCGAACAAGGACCCTCTGTTCTGAAGGGAATGAGCATCTGGTCAGGCCCCGGATTCAAAACAATCGTACTACACATAATAGGCCCTCGCAGACTAATATAATTTCTACAAGCGCGCCCGCCAGTCTGGCTCAGTGACAGTGAAGTGACAAGGGTAAATAGTACGGAATCATGAACTACAACCCTACCCGAAAATATCTCTTCACCTCAGTGAAGTTTCGACAGCCACAGAACGCATTACTTTAACGAACTGTCTGCATAAATTTAACGAAGTGTCGAGCTATGAGCAGTAAAATTAATTGGAGCGAGGTACTTTTCGTCGTCGAAATCAGCTCTCAAACAAGGTGTTATTGTGTTTTTGTGTTACGCGATTCTCACCCCTTCAGTGTAAACATGACCACGTGTGGGAGGAGTTAAAAGTTCGACGACCAATAGAGAAAAGGAACAATTCTTCCCGGAACGAAGGAACTCAAAGGAAAAAGAGGAAGTAGGAACTTGAGAAGAACATTCTCATTCATACTCTCGTTTCAGCACCTTTACGTGTCGGAGAGGAAATTATTTTCTCCACTCTTGACAAAGACTAGCTTTGAAATGTCAACTTTAACTTTTTAACTTGTTAGGAAATGGTGCTCAAGTAAAGACTAGTGTTTGCGTTCAACGCCGACCATCAGCGGTCTGCGCTGCTAAATTGTTTTAACCCAGTGCATCACTGTTAAGTGATCGTGTTTTGTCTGCATGGTGCGTGTGGAGATGGGTGGCAAGGTGTTGTAAGTATGTCAACTACAGTGCATTAAATACTTTGTCATAATATGTTTCAGTCTTCTGATTTCTTCTCGTAATAATAATTTTGGCATGAACTTGGCTCGTGAATGAAGACCAACGAATAAGGAACCTGTGCATCCTAATCCTTTGACCGAACTTATTGGACCGTTGACACGATGTACCATCCCGTGTCTTAATTGTTTTGGTACATTTATTTCTTTTACATAATTGAACATCCATGCTTAATAACGAAAGAATAGAACCTTAAACATCCCCTAATTTCAAATATATCATGCTAAATCTGTACATCACGAAAATGAAGTCAAAAAGTTAGAAACCAATAGAGCACTACACCTTGCTAGGGCAGAAGCCACTAAGGA
This sequence comes from Lepisma saccharinum, assembly GCF_977018435.1. Taxonomy (NCBI): domain Eukaryota; kingdom Metazoa; phylum Arthropoda; class Insecta; order Zygentoma; family Lepismatidae; genus Lepisma; species Lepisma saccharinum. The sequence continues at coordinate 69,042,094 of NC_139244.1, read as the reverse complement.
AAAACTCACCTATCTCTCACTGCTTGCTTCTTCAAATCCTACTAAAAATCATGTCATCTGCGTTGATTTACAAAAGACTCTTCCTTACTCAAAAATTAACGGTTGGTTCTGCTTCACTACAAAAGAAAACTTTGGAGTTACAATTTCGCAGTTCGTGATTGTGGCTCGGACATTGGCTTCATGTTTCTGTGGAGTGAAAATACAGCGAAGCGCGGTTCCTCAGAGATTTCCAGTTGCCTATTGAACTACATAATGGGAAATCATGTGCACAGTGAAGAACTTCATATTATTAGTGACAATTGCAAAGGGCAAATAAAAATTGAACCTTGATTGCCTTATACGATGCCCTGGTTCGCTGTGGACGATTTAAGGAAGTTTTTCATTATTTCCCAGTCCTGGGACACAGACAACTGCCCTGTGATCGCGATTTTGGCCGCATTGTGCTGTACGCAAGTTGGCATCATACCATCGCGTACACAACAGATGAATGGGTAGATGTGATCAGCAGTGCAAACAGAAAGAATAAATTTCATGTAACACGCATGCAGCGAACCGACTTCAAGGATCTCATACCACTTGTGGCATCAATTACCAAGAAAACCACCACAGATGGTAAGGATGCCCTCAAGTTTTCAGAGGCTGCGGTGTTCATGATTGAATCCGCTACCCCCCTATATTCTGCATGTGAGTTATTCATACCAGAAAGAAGCGTCAGTATGTGCTAGGTGCACCCTAAAGAAACGATGCAGTCCCCTGCCAGAGGTACCCCTGAGTTATTTGCCATGCAAGTACAAGGAACAGATTCCCATAGATGTCCGGAAATATTCAGACAAAATGTTCTTGTTGGAATGGATCCATCCAATATACCATAATTTTTATCTCAGCCTTGTTCCGATGGAAGTAGCTGGCGAGGAGAGTGCAGAAATTCTGGATGAACTTGATGACTGATACATTAGAAGGGCCTGGATCAGTTGAATTCAGAATAGTTTGTGCGACCTGCATTCATATTAGGGGGTATCGAAAAAAAGCAAATTTTTTATGATGCTTTTGGGGTAGAGCGGAAAATGCCTCTATACATAAGTAACTTCTGTTCAAAATTTCACCACCCTAGGATAATGTCTTCTGTTCTGGCAAGGAACGTGAAATTTCAAAAATTTAGTAAAATCGGCAATTTTTTTTCAAATTTCACAGCACTTTTCGGTAGTGTGCAAAAGTTGAACCTATGTATGGTTAATTACAGTGCAAAATTTGGCGCCCCACGGACAATATGTTCTGTTCTTGCAAGGAGCCTGAAATTACCCAAAAATCGACAAATACACTGTTTTTTCATTATTTAACTAACATTTATTAAACATAATCCAGAATTGTCACACACTCGCATACTATTAGATATAAGAATTAAGAAATAAGTATTCAAAATTAAAAGTACGAAAATGTGTGTTTTGTAGGTAATAATAATGTAAAATATGTGTCTTTAGGTTTTGTACTGTCTCTTGCACCTAAATTCAGGCATGGCCTTTCTCGATTTCACAGTGCAGCGAATAAATCCATCCCGTTTTTTATGACCACACACTTTCTTTGAGGCCTCCGTAACCAATTTTACTGTTCTTTCCACAGCTTGTGTGTGGCATGGGAACTTTGTAAAAGTCCAGTCAATTGGTATTGGTTCTTTCAGCATACTTTTCAAATCTTCTGTAGTCACATCATTCAGTATTGGTGGTGGAGTTACTTCGCTGGACGACCAGTCAATTAGTTTGATATAGTCGTTTGCTTCGAAGTTTATTTTTGGAATATCGAACTTTCTAATCCCAACGTGTCCAACCGTCTCACATGATTCTCGTGCTTTTATGACTCTTCGAATGCCAAGGGCTCTGATATGTGTTCTCTTATCAGTCAGCATCGCGAGCAGAATGTTTTCTGGAGATGCGAAGTAAGCATTCGGAGAAATCACTGGGTCGATGACGTTGCGGTTAACTTGATCCAAGTATCTGGATGACTGAATGAAATGGTAAAGATGCCGAGCTCCATCCTTAATTGAATGATGGATTTTGATGCGGAACCAAGATGGCACATACACCCTGATAACGAACTCTACTATGGTACGTAAGTTGTCTGATGGTTCCGTGGTGGAAACATACAGTCTTAATATCCTGTTGGCTGTTGTCAACCAGCGGGACATGTTTAGGGGACCTGGATCGCGGTAGCAAGACCTGGAGGACACATGCCTGAGCTAACGGCGAGAGCAATATCCCTCAGATACTTCTGGTCCTTACTCAAAGTGGATATATCATCTGATGGCAAGGTGCAGTTAACTGGCTCAAATGTTACCACTGGAAGCAGCTCACACGCCTCCAAAGATTTTCCAATGCAACCAGTGTAGGAATTGGGTCCGGAGGTGGGACCATCGAGGGACTCGAACAAGTGGCGGAGAGGCAATTCGTTGAAATGTAGTTGACAAACAGCCCATTGCACAGCTCTCCAGATCTTCAGTTCAAGACGACGCAGTACCCCATTGTGAACTCCAGTATTTACGACCGTTCCATCAGACCCTAGAACAAGAATATGGTTTAAACCTCCGGGCACTTCTGCTGTGATATAGTCGTAAATACTTTCAGCAATGGCCAGACTTGATCCTGAAGCTGGTGTAACATGACTAACGTAGCTAGATCGTGGTTGTTTCACCAAGGAATAGTGTTCCACTACAATTGTTCTTTGGTAGTATTTATCATCCTCCTTTTCTGTTGACAATGTTTTGTCACGTCGGCCATCGAAGTAAAGACCTGTTAAATGATCATTGTCAATGTCCGAACTCTCACTTTTAAGCTCTTGCATGGTTCGATACCTTTCTCTAGCAATTTTGTTCTTATCAATCACTAAAGATCTATCCGATTCAGAGACTAGGCCTACGTCGTGCAGAACGCTAGAAGCTATGGCAGCCGTGGCTTGAAGCGATACCCCAAATCTTTGGCTTATTAAGGCGGTATTTGAAAGTTTCTTTCGCATTTGCGAAGAGGATGAAGTCGACGGTCCGGGATTGTAGTCGTAGTCATCAGGTTCAGGTTCCTTATCCTCATCCATTGCCTCATCATCTTCTAATAACGTTGATGTTGATGAGAGCTCATCACCATCAGGCTGCGATGAGCAGGACGCAGTAGATTTAGAACTACGAAGGAATTTTTTTGTCTTCCTTTCAGCACGTGCTTGGAGCTTTTTGGTTTCTTGCAAATCGAGCGATCCAATGCACATTAGGCGCTTTGTTCTCTGATCAGTAAGAAATGTCTGTTCCTTAAAGGGGACCTTGGATTCCTTCGGGCAATTGCAGTCTGTAAACATGGAGCACTTACAAGCTGCTATATCAAAAAGAAAGCATGATTCTTCTTTAAACTTCTCCACCCTTGCTTTAGTTGCCATGCTTTTCTCTATTCTTTTATAAACAGCCTTGATATCGATATATTTCTTGTGATATGCATGAATCATATCAAGGACACGTTTCTTTGAAACTGTCGGAATGGAAGCATCAGAATACAGCATTTGCAGCTTTACACAAACTTGCTCTGCGATGTAAGAAAATGCGGGTTCCTTGTTACCAGTTGTTTCAGATCCAAGATGCCACCTTTCGTAAATGCAGCATTTTGGAAGCATCCCAGCAAAATCTGTCGGTGATCCGAAAATTGGGCAGTCTAATGTTCCTCGCTTTGAAAATTTTGAAGATTTTGCCATGTTTTGTTGCTCACTGCTAGCTCAGTTCACGACCTGTAACAAAAAATATTAATAATTAATAATCATTAATTAGTAATCATTAATTAGTGGTTAATGATAATCTGAAAAATCTGCTGCTAACATAATTGTTAATAAATCATATTTATATCTAAAAGTATAATGAAAAAACAGTGTATTTGTCGATTTTTGGGTAATTTCAGGCTCCTTGCCAGAACAGAACATATTGTCCGTGGGGCGCCAAATTTTGCACTGTAATTAACCATACATAGGTGCAACTTTTGCACACTACCGCAAAGTGCTGTGAAATTTGAAAAAAATTTCTAGAAAAAAAAATTGCCGATTTTACTAAATTTTTGAAATTTCACGTCCCTTGCCAGAACAGAAGACATTATCCTAGGGTGGTGAAATTTTGAACAGAAATTACTTATGTATAGAGGCAACTTTTCCGCTCTACCACAAAAGCATCATAAAAAATTTGCTTTTTTCGATCCCCCCTAATTCATATGCCACTATTTGGTGTCAGTGCAGAGAATATTTCGACTGACACTGCATATAAATTAAACTTGTATGACATTTTTTCTCCCTACAAAATTAACTTTCACTTTTCATTCTTATGTATATTATTTTCACAATATAATGGTTATGCATTCCTGTTTCTTGTTATTCCACAGGACTGACACCAAAAATTGTGATGCAATAAGGATCTTACAAACAATTGGAAATAATGAACTGAAAAAAAAAACAATTTAATCATCTTTGCAAAAATTGTACTACATTTGCATGTGTCCATGTAAACTGGGAACTTCAGACATTCTTTGAAAATCAACTATACGACAATAAAAACAATAATTAGATTTATGGATTTTTTCAAACTTTCAAATACTAATTTCTCGAAAACAACTATTTTGGGTTAGCTCCTTCTTGCACCGAGCCCTTCAACTGTTGGTATGAGTGATCTGATAGACACCCACCAAGCACATGGTGGTTGCACATTAAAAGTTCGATGTTGTTTCAATTTGTGTAAACGCTTTCTTCTAGATAATGATATGATTTGACAACGAACATGTTAATAACCACAGTTAGTAATTTAGGTGTTCATATCTTGTCAAATATAAGTCAATATAATGTAGAAATATGATCAAGAATGTTCATAAGTTCGATGTGTAAGCGTTTAACATATTTTCTATACCTGGCTGCTGGTGTTGAATAATGGAGCCCACGACAGTATTAAATTATCCTGTGATAATTATCTTTAGATTAAAGAGTGTATATAAAATATCACTAGTTTTTAATTTTATGTAATAATCAATGCTCGAAGTTGTGGGAAAACGCCTCACGCGAAAAAATCATAAACCATGCTTTCAACAGGATAATTTGCATGAGCATCCCTACCTATTCCATTGTTACCGTGTTGATCCAGATAAACACCCTGGCCTCCCCGATGACGTAATTGTGACGTCGTCGTCTTGTAATCAAAGGGGTGTGAAGGTCTGGTGGAGTCACATTGCACATTGGTTCGGATTCCACTTTAAACTGTAGGTCCAGTCCCTATTATCCTATATGTCCATAAAGTGGACTTTAACAATCAAGTCAGTTCCCAAACTGAACTAAGCATTTAGTGTTTGATTATATGTTTGTTTGGCGTCGCTTTTCTGCCACTTTTAGGTATAATAGGGACGGTAAGTATGAGTGACAATATGTTGAAAGTGATGACAAGACATTCACAAACAACACCCATACCATGCCGGGATTCGAACCCGGCACCCATTCCGCCATAACGGAATGCCCCGGAGACCGACTCCAGCAAGGAATATCAAATTCAAGTATTGCTTATATTTACAGAGCTGTCGTGCATATACGATAAAATATTCTGAATTATTGTAATCTAATAAAGAGAAATAACGCCTTGCAATTTTACAATTAAGTTCAATATCGTAACTTTATTAGAATTTAACAGAGATACCTTCTGCATTTTCACAACTAAATCCCTTATACCAACACTAATTGCCACTTATTATTATACGGCATACTCCAAACAATCCATATATGTTCCGTTTGGCCATGAAGCTAAGTTTAGTGTTCTGTTGATTGCGAAGGTCTGCTATATTGGCCATTACGTTCCTGACAAACACAGGAAAACCCCTGCATAATCGCGAAGCCACACGACTTCTCTGAGCTGTTACAAAGATATTGAAATCTGCTCCTTTCCCCTGGTGGCCAACAGCGCCAGTGGTAGTTGCTCTGTGCTCTGTTCTCTGTTCCTTATTACCTCTCCGCACGAATGTTGCTACGCGCAATATATTGCGGTCGTAAAGAGAGATGCGGTCACACATTTTCGGAACAATAACAACTGTTATGTCATTGTCTGAAGGAACAGCATTAGGAAACGTCTCGAGGTTGCAACTCTTATCTCTCCATTGCAAATTCTCTTCCGCTTACTTTCAAGATCTTCAAATGCATTTCTGAAACATTTTCCGTACTGTTGTTTTCTAATGAAATCTGTCCAGGATGTAAACTTTTTGCTTTGTCATTTGGAAATTATTATTTAATAATGTAGCAGCAGCATAGGATATAGAGTGAATATATCTGAAGAAATTATTTCATATTTTTTCTATATAATTGCAACCTGTTATTTGTAAACATATGTTGTGTACATTTATACAACAATGCAATACGTAGGGAATATCTACCTTCTTTTATATCTGTCTGATAATTTCAATTAGTCTATTGTCTTAACCGGTCTGCAAAAATCAGTATAATCGTATTCGTATTGTAAATAAGAATCATCTATCGGTCAGCATTGTGAGTATAAAATTCACTCCTTAACCGAGAGTGCTAGAAGGCAGACGTCCTAGTCGATAAGGTGAGTAGAATATTTCTTGATCGTCCATAGCAATTGTTTCTACAAGGGAGAATCAAATGAAAACCTTAGTTTCTCTATGTCTTTTTAACTAGTAGGTTTCTGCAAGTAGGGTTGCACAAGTTTTCTGCATTTCAGCACAGACCCATTGCTGATCCACATATATTTTCCAGTCTGAGTTAATGTCTGTATAGCTCAGGAAGAAGAATATTTGGAATCTATGCGTAGTCTCTCATGAGCCACCGCAAAGGTGTTTCCACCCATCTTCGTGTGGCAATTGTCGAACTTCTTCCTCTATTCAAATTTGCTGGCGTAGAATGTCTGTGAGTTTTAAGCTTCTAAAGGACACGAAACCACTGTTCTTCGATGGTGCATGTCTATTCAGGAGGCGCCATTTTAAAGTGACAAAAATGGTATTGTGAAGCTCACGTGATCAGTGTTGCAGCCTTGAGGTCGTTTTGTAAACAACAGTCGATACCTCATGTACAATTGAGCTGTTTATTGTCTGTTCTGTAATTTTTATCGGACTTTCAAAGTTTTCAATTGACTCTCCCTAGTATTTTGGTTATGATATCCGTTGTTACAACATAATAATGGAAGATGAATAGGAGGACAGTGACCTTTGTGTTTCTGGTTCTTCTAGCAGTGTTACATGGAATCTACACAATCTGAGTTTCAAAACCCCCCAAAGAGCGAAATGATGGAAATTAAAGATAGACAATTAATATGTCCCTTTTCACTACACTTAAATATTATCACCAATACAGATTTTTTAGTCTCTTGCCTAAAAGTTGATATTATCCAAGAAAACAATGTAATACCGATAAAACGTAAAACAATATTTAATTTTTAATTAAATTATCTAAGCATAAGAAATAACTCAATAAGTCTACAAGGTTATGTTACCTGACACGGTTCATAATGAAAAAATGCATGAGATCCTTAAAAAATTGCTGACAAGGTACAAATGACGTCATGGATGTAAGAAAAGATTCCTTCTGAAAAGGAGTGACCTCTCGTGGACGTAAACAGACGTGACATAAACAAATATTGACGGTTCTGGATGGCGATTCCAGAAAACAGGAGAATGGACGAGCGAGGAACTGCTGGAAGAGTAAACACCCCCTGTTGATAGACCCTGGCGAGAATTGAGCAAGGATGCCAGACAATAGGGCATGTGCAACTCTCACAGACCCCGCTTTAGAGAGATCAAATCAGAGAAACCACTGATCTTAAGTGAACCCTTTGAGATCAAGGATTTTACATGCAAGGAAAATATAATAACTCGCAGTCATCTAACGATAAATATTGATTTTCTTAAGAATAATCAAACGTGCCAAAATATCACATTTTAAAGAAATTGAAGTAAAAGATAAAGATATCTTCTGTACACTGTACTATGGCTTCTAGGGCGAGGGGAGATTGTGTTACACGAATTCTCTATCTCCCCCACACTGGAGGCGATGTGGTCAGCAACACGTTCCTCTCGTTATTAAAAGCAGATACACGTTGATTTGAGGCTGGGTTAGCCCCATAGTCCCGTTCCGTAGGTTTCATCCTTCGTCTCCCTGGCAGCCAGGCACACTACTAATTGTTCCAAGAAAGAAGATCATATATTAAGAATAAACGCAAGTTATAGCATCCCATACATTTTCAGAAAATTTCGTATTCATTGCTTGCAAAAATCTTTCTCGTACGAATATAGATCCATCAAAGACGCGGAATCCATCCTTATGCAACCGATCGAAGTAGAGGAGTATGGTATCACATCGCGCTACGGCGCCAAGGGTCCCAGGTTTGAATCCCGCCCTGGGAATTCATTGCGAGTGTCCCTTTATCAATTTAATCATTTCATCACACATTCTCCGTGAACTGCCAGAAAAGCGAAGTAAAATGAACAAAGTGTAATGGTTGTGTCGTCGATTTGTAATCAAGGTGTCCCGGGTTCGATACCCGGTGGAGGCAAATTGTGGTTCGAATCCTACTTTAAACTGTTCAGTCTTGATTAGCATTACTGTGCATAAAGTGTATTCAAAATACCAATTTAACCAATCAATAAATAAAATAAATCAAATCAATCAATAAACAACAATCATTCTAGTGTACATTAATGTTGTTTTTTTTTTTAATTTTTTTTTCGAATGTGTGTTCTAGGATTCAGCTTCAATTTTCATGAAATTTAATTTCCACTAGACGTACACATTTTCTAAGACTTATCACTATCCACAAAAGGGGATAAGGATACTTGAGTACAGTTTAACGATTTTCAAAATATCATAACCCGTGGCGGAACAGCCACTAACTCCACTATTCACGATCATTCAACCAGTTACGTGGTGACTTGTGGTCAGCACGACGAACTTTCAATCATTGTTGTAGGTTTTCATGATCAGATTACGCTACTCATTCGTAGCTCCACACTTTCCTCACGATGGTGGGTGTTCAGTGGTTCCATAGGCAGACCGAAATTTCAGGAGAAAATATGTTACGTTTCACCCAGGAGACTCGAACCTGTGCGCGTCCTGTAGCAAGAGCCCAAAGCTTATGCTTTAGACTTTTAAAATATAAATAGTTAATATTGCACTTTTCAGTGGAGTGTGTCAGAAACTTTACATTCTCTACTATATATATATATATATATATATATATATATATATATACACACCTAGGAAAAGCTCTTTTACTCTGTTGATGTTCAGGTAAAATTTTTCTGTCCCTATGAATTTAAGCTTTCTTTTATATTGTTATTTAGTGAGTTTCAGCTCTCCTTCCAGAAATATTTTTATTTCTTTATTCTGTTAATTTTCTTTTTCTTTACGAAACATAGTTTCGTATAGTGTGATGCAATAATAAATAACTGCACAACAAAATGTATGTAGAGAGCGCTCGGGAAAGAACGTGGAGGAATTACATTTTTAAACTTATAAATATAGAGCACATCCAGAAAATGTATCATAAATTGTAGGAAAATTAATTAAGAGATGGAAATATTTTAGTTAACATATTTTCACATGGTTCTTTAACACTTTCGTACCAGCTCGTTATAACACTCTAGAGACCTTTCGTGGCATCAGATTGCGCTTATGCTTGGGGTAGATGTTATGGAGACCATGGGGAAGCCATGGAAGCGAAGGCGGACGAAATAAATATTTCAAATAAAACAAACGCTAGGTGGAAATGTGTCGTTCGAAATCTGGCGCACACTGAACCCCAGGAAACACTTTATGCGACCCTGGATCAGAATGTCTTACATTTCCAAATGGTCTTCACATTCCGGGCGCCCATACTGCTGTACTGACATAAGTTTTGCATGCCGACTTGTGGTTTCTCTTATTTCAGTGCCACATTTCCACCTGGTGGTAAAAGTTTCAACTATTAATTTTGCCATCGGTATTCGCTTACCCTTGTTCTCCATTGCCAAGTTCCACTGCCGTCCGTTGCTTCGAACTGATTCCAGAGGGCTCTGAGTATGTGAGCTTTAATATAATAATAATGCACACGAGGTTGTTTGCAAATGTTGTTTTCACAAATGTTATTGGTCCGTGGGAACTGAAATGGGTGACGATACGAGGGTTGTTATTTATGTTTCCGGAACTGGCAACACTAATGTTGCTAGGTAACATCTAATATATCCATCGTATAGTTAGACATTTCCGTGGTATATGTACCCAGAACGTTGTGCTTACGGATCCTATTTTTGTTTGTTACAGGGACTTGAAAATTTCATCGGAAGACAACATTGGAATTAACTCCAGAGCATTTTCCAGCAATGATTTTCTACGACTTTCGACGTGGATTATCTCAACAACAGTGCATCGATCAACTCACTTCGACTTTTGACGATGAATCACCATCTAATAGCACTGTATATCACTGGTTTAGTGAATTCAATCGTGGCCGTCGTTCACTCACGGACGAATCTAAAGAAGGCCGTCCAAAATCCGTTGTTGTGCCAGAAAACATTGATGCTGTGCGAGAACTGATAATGCAAGATCATCATGTGACGTATCGTGAGATTGAGGCATCCCTGGGCATTAGTATAACTAGCATACATAAGATATTGCATTAACATTTAGCCGTGAAGAAGATTTGTTCGTGTTGGATCCCGCATAATTTGACAATCGCTCAAAAAAAGGCTCGTGTCTATTGGTGCAAACAAACACTCACAAAATACAATCGTAGTGCTTCAAAAGCTGTGTACAACATCTACACAGGTGACGACTCTTGGATCTATGCATACGAGCCCGAAAGAGAACAGCAGTCGACGGTGTGGGTGTTCCAAGATGAGCCAAACCAAACAAACGTTTTTTGTGCAAGAAGTACTTCGAACCAAATGGAGCAAATGGTCGCCTGTTTTTTTTTTTGGGGGGGGGGTGTAAAAATGGACATGTGGCTACAGTGCCACTAGAGAATCATAGAACCGTCAATTCTGAATTGTACACAACCATTTGTTTGCCAGAAGTCTTTGGGGAAATTAGAAAAAAACAACCAGCGATGATGCATTATAAGTCTTCCCCATGACAATGCGAGTTGTCACACATCGGTCCAAACAACTCAGTATTTGACCGGTGAAAACATTGAATTGATGGGTCATCCGCTGTATAGACCTGAGTTAGCACCCAATGATTTCTTGTTGTTCCCGTTCGTGAAGAATAAGCTACGTGGTCAACGATTATCGACGGCTGAAAAAGCGATTGATGCGCTCAAAATGCATATTTTCGAGATACCTCAATTGGAATGGACAATTAGCTGTCAGTATTGGTTCAAAAGTATGCAAAGTGCATCGATCATCATAGAGAATATTTTGAAAAACAATAAAACCATTTTCAATTATACATACTTTTTTTTTTTTTTTCCTGATACATAAATAGCAACCCTGGTACATGTTTTATTTGAATTTTTACTAGCTTAGAGGAAAATGTGCCATACAAAACGGGAAATCATGTTTCTGAAGGTCAAAAGTTAGAAACACCTGTTACAAATATGGTGACACAGAAGAAACGTGTCCGTTTGACATTTTTCTATCTTTTTGAACGAGGGAAAATACTTTTAACATTTTCAGTTTTGAGGAATTTACATCATTGTGTCCTCGCAATTTTAAGTGGAATTCTTCCTTTAGCTATTTCGCCGATTTTCTTGCAGAGACTCCGAGACTCTTGAGCCAGTTAATCGTGAATTGTGAAGTTAATGATGAACGTTTGAAACTTGTCCAAGTCTGATTAATTTAAGTAAATTGCTACCTTTTACAAAAAACGTCTGATAAAGAGGAGAAATTCGTCTCGTTCATCTCGTATTGTTAGGTTTCTAGACAACTGTTGCTATGAATAAATCCTTTTGTAGCATTTAGAGTTGAGAGTAATAGTCTCTCGAATATCTGTTAGAGAACAGAATATTAACTACGGCATTTTGGAAAGGCATTTTATTTTGTTGATGTACATATCACATTGTACCGTGCGTCCATTTCGATCTGCAGCCGAGAGATCGGGAGAAACGTGGCGGGCGGCGCTGACGGAGGTGCCGACATTTGCGGCCTGTAATGCCCGCATATTTTTATGGACATATGCAGACATTTATATAAATATTGCAAAACTAGCACTAACCTGTGTTATAAGAGTTGTTCAAAGTGATGTCCACCTACATTCACACATTCCTGGCATCGTTTGATGAAATTTTGATTCACACGCAAAAGTTCTTCTTCCGTAATTCTTCCTAGTTCTGCCCTTATATTGTCTTTTAGTTCGTCGATGCTATGAGGGTTATTTCGGTAGACTCTTTTTTTCAAGGTTCCCCACAAATAATAGTCACATACGGTAAGATCTGGCGAACGTGAAGGCCATAAACCTCTTGAAATTATTCTGTCATCAAACACCTCCCTTATAGCGTCCAAAGAATCAGCGGCGGTATGGGCTGTGGCCGAATCTTGTTGAAAATACCAATATTGTCTCTCATTATCTGATAACAACTGAAAAAACGGCGCGAGTATTTGTGTGCGGTACCTCTCTGAATTTATTGTGTCTTCAAAAAATATAGGCCCTATTATTCTTTTGGCACTTACAGCACACCACACACCAATTTTCGCATCGTGTAACGGAACTTCGTGTATTATTCGGGGATTTTCAGTGCTCCAGTATCTATTGTTCTGTAAACAAACATGACCACGCAAGTGAAACCATGCCTCATCCGAAAAAATTATTAACTGTGGATCAACAATACCATCTACAATATTCTGCAAAACCCAATTACAGAAATTTACTCTACTTACGTTGTCAGGGGGCCGTAATTCTAGCACTATAGAAACTCTGTACGGTTTTAATTTTAGTAGCTTAGTGGCTGTATGTGCTGATGATTTTGACACGCCCATCTCCTGTGAAACACGGCGTAGAGGTTTGTTTGGAGAACGTTCTAACGCTGCACCAATTTCATCGAGTTTTGCTTCGGTTAGAATCCGTCGTTTTTGCTTAGGTGTTTTAAAATTTAACGATCCAGTTTCTCGTAATTTAAGGACAAGACGTCTAACCGTATCTCTATGTGGAGGTGAAACGCCTGGGAATTTCTGTACAAATTGCCTACACACGTCTCGACACGAGTCTGTTTTCACGTAAGTGTCATACATAAAAATTCTTTGTTCTAACGTGAACCTTGCGGCTGGCATTCCAATCGTCTGACTGACACAACACACATACACACTGCAATAACACAAACAAGTAACGGCAAGTAACCAAGAATAACACTCTTACGCACAGTACGAAATTAACACGCTCTTGGTTTACATCTGCCTGCCACTATATTCACAGCTCTGTAGTCGCGAAGGAACAAAAAACTTGAGCTAGGAGATTTCGAATTGCAAGGAAGCTCACGAACACCATTAGCTTTTAACGGTTCGTCTGCAGCGTAATCTTGATACAGTGTTGCACATTCGAAACCTCCAAACGATCCCCATCGACACAAAACTCTTTCAAGGATATAAACTTAAGCAGGACGTTACTGGTCAAAACTATGATTAAAATGTTTTACAGAGTATTATCTGTGGCTCTTAATATAATTTCTAAAGCGTATTTATTTGTGTATATAAGGGTGGAACTTGGAAGAATTACAGAAGAACTTTTGCGTGTTATAACACAGGTTAGTGCTCGTTTTGCAAGATGTCCACAAAAATAAGCGGGCATTACAGGCATCAAATGTCGGCATCTCCGTCAGCGCCGCCCGCCACGTTTCTCCCGATCTCTCGGCTGCAGATCGAAATGGACGCACTGTATATTGGGATTGCTTTGAAAGATCTCAGTTTGTTCCCAAAGTAGTAAATGAAACATTGGTTTGGAAAAATATGTATACTTTTGTTCCGGAAGTGGAATATCTATTTACCGTAATATCTCATTTTCGACAAAAAGCTGATTTTATGAATTACAAATACCTGAAACGGAAAATAAATTTTCAAATATTAGAGTGCTGTATAGGACCACGTTCGCTCCTTCAAATTCGTTCGAGTCTCCTTTGCTACGTTCGAGCGCACCGCACTCGTAGAGGAATGATTTGCATCGTCCCGTATTTCAAAGCCTAATAAGCAGCACTGTCAACCTAAGGCCTGTACATGGAAGGAAACCACAATATGCAAATACAATTATAAATAATTATTTTGTGTATTATGTAAACCTCAAATACAGCACATTTGAAAGTGTGCAATATCTACAGATCGAAACGTAAAATTTATACACATGCTGACACACCTGCCTAAGAAATTAGAAATATCGTATCACAGTGCAACAAATACTTGTACATCATTGTTCTCTTACCGAAATGGATAATCATATTCAGCGAAATAATAAAATGCAGTTATAACATTCAATCTAGCATCATTTTAATGAACCGACAATCGTAGAGACATAAAATGTCAGTCTAGGTATTTTCAGCCAATAATCATCTATTTCATTTTCACATGTATCTCGGTAACATAGCTATTAAAAACTGCATTTTAACATAGAAATGATAGCTATCACTTATTTTTTAATTGTACTTATTATTTTGCTTCACGATCCATATTTAAAGGTCCAATACCATAGACAAATGACGGAAATAAGTGTAATAATAGGGTTCGAGAGTATTTCGAGCGTTTTTCACTCGAGCGGAAGAATTATCAATTCTGTATGCCATTTAGCGTTGGCCGTGAAAACTATTTGACGCTTGAGCGAGAAACGCTTTCTAGTACTCTATTTCGTACCGTCAAAAATTTCATCAACGAGGTAAACGTTACTGAGGACAGTTGTTTGTCGTGATGGCCTTTATATGCTGTGGACGTTTGTCGATGTTGATCGGCGACACCCTGTGCGCAAAAGTGTGTGTATGTGTGTGTTTCGTTGATTTTAATTATTTGACATAAATCTCTAAATTGGAAAGTAATACTGTGTTGTGGCCTACAGATATGACTTACGAATACAAGTTTCAAAACATATTATAGATATATATATATATATATATATATATATATATATATATATATATATATTTTATTATTTTTTTTGCTGGGTGGAATTCTGAATATAGAACACACTACTTTCAATGGCCATAATAGGATATAACATAACCAATGATAAAGTAGCAAGTGTTTTGCTTGAATGGTTGATTGTTTGATTGATTTGGTGTTTTAAGTCCACTTTATGCACAGTAAGGCTAATTGGGACTGGACCTACAGTTTAAAGTGGAATCCGAACCACTTGTGCCTCCACCGGGTATCGAACCCGGGACCCCTTGATTACAAGGCAGCGACGCTACCACTGCGCCATCGGGGAGGCCCTTTTGCTTGAATGGTTCTTGTTATAAAGACACTAGTTGCACCATATACGTCAGATTTAGGCTGTAAAAAAAAGAGTTGGTAAAAAAGTAAAGGTTTTAATGCTCTTGGACAAGTTTTGAACCTCATTGTTATTACCGACCTGTGTGTGGGCGGCCATGATAAGAGACTTTCGGATATTAAAAACAACGGCGGAGAATGTAAAAAAAAAACTCCAAAAGACTCCTCGTTATGGGCGTTGCTACCTGCTTCATAAAATTCATTATTATCGATGTACTGTACAAGATCATATCGAAACGCCTGAAGGTAACCGGTGCCCCGAGCGTATAACGAACTTCATAATCTGAAACCATTCATGCGTTCTTGTGCCGCATTGAAATATGATGTATCTCCTGCGGGTGAAAATTGAGTGGTGGTAAAATTTTCATCGGGTTTTCTTTCTCGTGCAAACTAATCGCATATACTGGCTCGATAATAAAGCCCTCCTCGTCTCTGAAACAACAGATTGTATACTGGTTCCAAAGAGGAGAAGGGGTTGAAAACGGAGCTTTGACTCAGGTGCTATAATGAGGTTATTTATTGCTCAATAGCGTTCCTTTAAAACAATAAATTTGCGAAGCGATCGAGCTGATAAGGCATTGTGTGGAGCCGCATATGTAATATGCGGCCACGTGATTCCTTCCGCTGGGGATAAGATATAGCTGCTTCCTGGGTGCTGATAATAAGTTATCGGTAACTAAGACAAAATGCGAGGAACCATATTTTAATATCTAATTAATGAATGATTATTGAGTCTTAGAAGGTAAACGCTATTTCGATACACGTGCCTACCTACGTGGTGGAATGTTTAGCACAGCGCGATAAGATGCCAAGGGTCCCGTGTTTGAATCCCAGTCTGGGCATTGGTGTTCGTTGTGAGTGTCTTTCATCAATTTCATCGCATCATTACTCATCCTCGTCCTTTCGATTAGCCAAAAGTGGCAGAAGGGGGAAGTGAAATAAACCAAATCAATCAATTAATCGATACACAGAGCTATTTGCATGTGGAAATGGAAAACAATTATTTTCACTTTCTGAATATTAGAGAGCTCTTCAGTTAATTTACACGTAGATCGTCAAATCTGGTTAAACCAGTAGAGGTTATGCATAACTATATCCGTACCCGTATCTCGTTTCTATATACATGACATATTTTTTTTAAAAAATAAACATTGCTGTATACTGGGTTAAAAGTCTGGGCTATGGCACCATATCACAGTGTTCGAATGGACAAAAACTTGTTGGTGGTTTTGTTTATATTTAAAAAAAACTTACTTGCGATCGCGGATTGAAGTTATGTGACATTGTGATTAAAAATATATATGTACTTAATAAATAAAATGTGGAAATATACACTATGACAGCAAGGAAAAGATTTCAAGAATTTCATATTGTGCAATAAGGACTAAAAGTGGTAAACGTTGTAAGTGACAAAAACGAAAGTGGTGGGAAATCGCATCGCTCCGCACATCAGCCCGTAAGAACATGCACACTAGTGACCTCTTTACACGCCGTTTGAACTACTTAGAGGGCTACAAGCCACATTTCACGTTTACCACATTATAAAGCGTGGCACATTTCACAGTTTAACGTGGGAAACGGTGTTTGAAATATTGTGGCACTTACGGCGTTTACCAATTTTAGTCTTCAAGTATGTAGCTTTATGCACTTTGTATTTCAATCACTTAGTGTTTTATAATGTTTCTCTATAATCAAGAGATCATGTGGTACATTAGCGCTTGCTTAGCCTCGTAGACAAATAAAGCCAATTGAATTAAAAATTTATTTCCTATTTTGTGTTCATTGATATGATCAGTTAGCTTTGTACATTCATCGTTTTGGTGATTCACTATATTTTAACAATTATTTCATTACCACACTTCCCTTTGTATAAAAGAGCTTCTAGCATTTACTCGAAAGAGATATATTTATTTGTTTTAACTTTAAAATGCATTACTCTGAAACTTGACTGCATGTTAGCGAAAATATTTCCATGTTAACATGCTTTGTAATGGGTATTTTTCATTGTCTAGTGCTTTTACTTGTTAGCACACCGGATTGCTAGTAAAATGAAGGTGGGTCGTCATTTGCAAGTTGGAAACGAAACTACAGAATTAAATGCAACCTTTCACATCGAAGTGACAGCACTGAACGTGTTAATTTTTAGCTTGAGTGTCACCCGGTTGAGTGGTATTTTTCCAATGGGTATGACTCATCAAACCGCTGCAGGTCAAGCGCCATATTTGATCTTCTGACTCAAACTTTCGTTGCTAGGATAGGTTTATTAGATCTCATCGCATAAATACACTACATTTAGCATAACAACGATTCTATTTTCATCAGAAGACGAAATACGGCACTTGACCAAGAAAGTGTTTGAGTTTGGTGTGATAAGTGGGGCCCTTCACAGTGTGCATAGTTTCCCCTTAGACTGTTTGTCGCGCATGCGCGATGAACGCCTTTCTACAGACTGGAGAAAGAAGTTTATATTCTAGTGCATGCAGTTTCTGGTCGTGTCGCTTCTCATTTGTTGCCTATCGCTTGTCACATCTGTCTTAAAACTATAAGAAGCTCAACACAGTGGAAAGAAATAACCTTATTAGCGATGTCCTGCAATATATTAAAGAAGTAAACTTACAATATTTGCTTGTAGTCCCGATAACCGATAGTGCTGGAATTGTAGAATTTACATTGGAGGCTGTTCGTATGGGTATTAGAAGATAGAATTGTGTGATTTATTGGGTAGTACAAGAGAAGGCATTCTGTTGTGAGCAATGGTGTGGAAGATTCTCTGTTATTATTCCCCTCCTTCAATAATTCTCACAATATACCTGTTTTGAATATCCAGAAGTCACACACGGGTTTTGAAGTAGCAGGCATTAACAAGTCTACAACAAAAATCATCAGTGACAAAACTAGAACTGAATATTTAATTAGCTATTTCTATCTTGTAATACCCATAAGAGAAGCCTGCAATGTAATTGCTTTCGAATCAACTTGTCGAGTCTTTCTATACCTCTTAAACAAAACAAAACCAAATTTCCCCACGAACCCCAGCTGGTGTGAATCCAAAGTGCAAAAATGCCAATTTTTACATAGTAGAAATCGGCCATTTTTAAACTGCTGCAGATATAAAACCGGGGTGAAATTCGAAATTTGGACGTCTGATGACCGCTCGTAGGAGTTTTCTTTACATTATGCACATATTGATTTCGGGCCAGTTTACACTGAGGACGGATCCCTGGAAGCAATGTTTCAATGTTTTGAAACTTTACTGCGCAAGGACGGGAAAACCGGCAACCCTGAAACATTGAAAATGGCATCCTAAGATAAAAGAATCCTATCGACCCATTATGTTAGTTTCGCCAAAATAAAATTTTGGTCCCTTTTCGTCTGCTTTTCCACCATGGTGGATAAGAACCCGACTCGCTGAAGCTCTTCACATTTTATCTACGCACACACCGGTATATGCAATTTATGAAGCATGGACCTAAACACCACCACATTAAAAATACACCATATTGGATTTTTATTTTGGCTTCTTAAAAGTTATTTCAATAACAAATATAGTAAATGGTACTGAGTTTCTTAAAAAAAAATCAGAAATCTTCCATTTTACAGTTTCATATGGGAATATACACCCTGTGTTTAAAACGTTCGGTGAATGGTATCAGAAAACAAACAAAACAAAAGATAAAACAAATTACCTTTATTGACCTTGAAATTAATCGCCATCCTAAACAACTATACATCTTCTTTTAATTTCTTTAAATAACTATTTATTTCGTTGATAGTAGTGCAAAAGTCAATTTTGCATAAATGGCTGAAACCCACCTTAAACAACACTGGATAATTAAACACATTATCTCCAGGAATGACAGCCTATCAGAAGCCACATGTAGATCGAGGTTCTGCAGCACTATATTGATGAAGGAATTGGGAGCATAAAAGTCGAAACATTAATTTGCCTCCAACATCGCTCAGAAGCTCGCAAGTTGAACGCTCATTCACCCCACATTCCACCGGATGCAGAGCCGAGCAACAAGAATTTTCCACTCGGCTCTGCACAGTCAGCAAGGCAACGGCCCTCGCCAGCGGTGAGTGCACCTCCACTGTAAATTTCCATCTCCATCCAGGGATACCCCAGGTGCACAGTGGAGGTGCAAAGTCCACCAACCTATGACTCAAAACCAATGTATAAAACCGCTGGAGACAGAAAATCGATCTCTCACTTCGCTCCAATATCACCACCAAACTGATCGACGAGAAGAGGACGACGGCCTGCTGAGAGATCGCGACAGTACGAGGCGGCAACAAGCGAGAAGTCCATAGCAGTCCGGATTAAGCCAACCGAAGAATCTGCAAGAATCAAACAAGTCGCCGAATTGCCTGCCGTCTCTTATCGTCATCTTCGATCTCTCCAGCGGACACCTGTCACCGTCGCCGACGCCAGAAGCCGAGGGCCAGACCAACAGCAAGGGGTGAGTAGCGTTCAACAACACAGGCTCCCAACAATCCTTCATCAGCCTCCTTAAGGGTAGAGGTGGTTAGCCAAGTCAAACTTAAGACCTACTGTATTTATGTGAGCTACGTCCCGGCGTGACTCGATCCCGTACCTTACCCGACGTCACGCTACATGGTGGAGATAGCCGGCTCCACTCCGTGGATTTCCATAAAATTTAATTTTTTTTTTACGTCACTCAAAACCCCATAATCTAAAATCCCCGCCGCACACAGCAGCAACCCTAGAAGTTCTTCTTTTTCGATAATAGACTTCGTATTATAAACTCCCCACTCGTAAATTTTCTCTTCCGCTCACTATCTTTCATTTCGTGTGAATAAGTGCATGAAAAAAATTCCCCCTCCCTAAATTCGCATGAACGAATCCCAAATTATTCTTCACGAAGAGCTAGACCGTTCTCTTGATCAGATTCTCTCCTTAGCCTCCGCTATTAATTCGCCCGCTCCTTCCCCCCGAATAACCAGATCCAAGGCTCAACATCCCGATTATCCCCAGTTTCTAGGTGGTCTAGAAACACCCAAACGAAAAAAGAAACACCCAGAACCCCAAACCAGTACACCTAAAACTAACACCCCTACCATCAATCCATCCCCGTCAAGAATGTCCGTAAATATACCCCATGGCTTATACCCCGCCCCCTTCACAGGAAAAAACCCTCAAGAAGTTGAGCAGTTTTTTGAAAAGTTCGAAAGCATTGCGGGCGCTTTGGCGTGGGAGGAAAATAAAAAACGCGAAATGTTGCCATTTTGCTCCTCGCAGACATAGCGCTCACATTTTTGAACGATCTCAAGAAACAGCCAAACTTCAACACCCTCACCTTTCCGCAAATCAAAAAAGAATTAATTTCATTATTTAAAGGCAGTCACTTAGTCAGCATGCCCATCCAAATTTTATTAGAGACAAAGCAGGAAATTAACCAGCCCATTCATGATTATGTAATTCGCAAGAAAAATCTCGTCCTTCAATTCTTCCCGCAAGCGACGAATCCCCAAATCCTTTCTTATGTTGTGTCGGGACTTCGATCTAAACACATCGCTGCGATAGGAGACAAAGAGTTCACCGACACAAGTTCTCTTATTGCACATCTGCAGAATCAAGAAAGGCAAGACATGCTGATTCAAGCTAGACGCAATGAGGAACAAAGTGAAGCGATGAAACTGATAGATGCCGCTAAGTACATGCATTCCATTTACGCAACAGCCTCCCCTCAGTTTACCAGCTGTACGCAACCTCAGGTCAGCAACACCCATCCTTTCCCCACACCTCAGCCTGCTTCGTCATTTGTGACGTATTCCCCCCCTACCCCCCTCCCGCAGATCTCTCAAGCTCCATACAACTTTCTTCCGCAGCAACCTTATCAAGCACCAGCAGCTCTTCCGACCAACTCCTGGCAGGTCCAAACCACGCCCACAGTCCCTCCTTCCCTCCCCTCAAGTCAAACTCCAAACACGCAGTCTGCTAGTTCTCCCAGCGCGGCCGTTTCCCAGTCTTGCAACGCAATTCTGCCATCTGGCGGTTCAACAGCGAACCAACTAGATTCAGTCACGAACCAATTGCAAACCTTAACATTAGAAAATAAAGTTGAAGCTTTGTGTCACACTGTCCAGAACCTGGCAGATCAAATACAATCAAATAACACTAATCAATTTCAGACCCGGCCTACTTTTTACGGCCAGGGGAATGGCAATCGCAGAGGTTCTACTCGCGGCATGAGACGTAATTTCAGATCTCGAGGTGGAAATAATAATAATTCAGACGGGGGGCGACAAAATTCACAGTTTTCGCAATGCCAGATTTGTTTCCGTTCAAATCACTCTACCAGGGACTGTTTTTATAATCCAAACAATGAAAACAAGGGCGATTTAAACTGAAAAACCGTGTGAATCGATGGGACGGATCCACACGCAAGACAAAATTTGACACAGTTCCTATCCTTGAAAAAAACAACCTATTCTTCATTCAAGCTCATGTAAATAATCACCCCCTAGAAATTATGATTGACAACGCAAGCCAGATTAGTATTTGTCCTCAGCATTTAATTCCACCCAATGCAAAGAAAATTCAAATGCACAGCATTATTAAAGGCGTCACTGGTAACAGACTTCCTATCTCAGAAATTGTAATACTCCCCCTTCACATAGGAAGATATAGGTACTCCCACCCTTTTAGAGTTGTGCAATCCAAAGAATTACCTCCTCTCCTTGGCAATGACTTCTTGAAGACACAAAATTGTGACATTTCACTTAGTACTAACCTGTTAACTCTTAGACGCTTAGGCCATATTCCAAACTATAACCTTCCCACAAAATCACACACCTACACCATCCCTGATGTAATTTTTTCTAAACTACACCCTACTAGCAACCAACACAGTTTAGTAACAATCCCAGAAAATGTAACCCTAAAACCTAGAACCCGAACATATGTTCCAGTTTGCATCACTCCCCCCCTCCCCCACAATATCCTACTCACACCCTCTCAGGAAACACTCCTTACATACAATATCCTCATACCCCATGCCCTACTTAATACTTCTTCCCCTCTGTTACTAATTCATAACCCCTCAGAGAAACCAGTCACTCTCAAATCCAACACCCTACTTGGCCCAGCAACCCCCTGTGACATAATAGTAGACATGACAGATGCATCCAACACTGACATGACTACCACTACATACGCATGCACAGAAGACAATACAGACAACACAAGACTGAAGGAAAGTCAGCAAAAATTTGACCCATCTTGCATCAGTATTAAACCTGACTTATCAGAGGCAGACAAACAGAAAATCATACAGTTAGTATTTGATTATGCTGATGTTTTAGCTTGGAAAGGCGATAAACTCACCACAACCCCAATTTATGAGTACGACATTGACATTGGCGACAATCAACCTCCCTATATGAGACAATACCCCATTCCTTTGAATCTTAGAGAGCAAATGAAAATTGAGCTTAACAAGCTCTTACAAGATGGCATCATTCGCAGGTCAGAAGGTAGTCCATTCCGACACCCAGTTCTCTTAGTGCGCAAGCGAGACAATTCGTTCCGCGTGGTGTCTGACCTTCGGGCACTGAATAAAATTATTCAGCCCTCTTCTCTCCCAACACCTAACATTGACAACATTTTAGCAGACATGGCAGGCAAGAAATATTACACAACCCTTGACCTTAAATCGGCATTTTTTCAGGTAAAATTAACAGAAAGGTCAAAGAAAATGACCTCATTTGCAATTAGTAATTGTGGAAATTACGAGTATGAAGTATTGCCAATGGGATTGAAGACAAGTAGTCAGGTCATGAACAATGTAATGTCTATGGCTCTATATGGCATAGATAGTTCCGAGATATCTGCATATACGGATGACATAATTTGCTACACAAACTCAGTTGACGCAATGCTACAAGTTTTACATAAAGTCTTTGCTAAATTACGTGCAGCCAATTTGAAACTAGGGCCAAATAAATGTAAATTTTGCTTTGAGGAAATTCCAGTCTTAGGCCATCTTGTGTCGCAAAAGGGATTTAAAATTTCTGATCACATCCTGCGTGCAATCAAAGAATTCCCTCCACCTAAATCTAAGAAGAATTTGAAATCTTTCCTAGGCATATGCAATTTCATCAGACGCTATGTACAAGGGTTTGCGGAACCCGCAGAATGTTTGTTCAAATTACTCAAAAAGAAAGTAAACTTTCATTGGCA
This sequence comes from Lepisma saccharinum, assembly GCF_977018435.1. Classification (NCBI taxonomy): domain Eukaryota; kingdom Metazoa; phylum Arthropoda; class Insecta; order Zygentoma; family Lepismatidae; genus Lepisma; species Lepisma saccharinum. The sequence goes on along the minus strand of NC_139244.1, from coordinate 69,018,466 downwards.
TGAAGAGCATCAGAAAAGCTTTGAGGCATTAAAAGACAAAATTATTTCCGCACCCATTCTTAGACCTTATGACCCAAAGCAGACTTCATGCGTATACATCGACGCGTCATACCAGGGAATGGGCGGTTGTCTTATGCAGAAGGATACTGATGGAGTACTACATCCGATAGCCTTCTGCAGCAGACACCTTACAGACACTGAGAAAAAAACAGATGTCTTTTGTCTTGAAATTGCAGCTGCCTTTTATGTCCTAAAATCATTCAAATTCTTCTTAATCAACACTACATAATGCCATGTGCAACAAAGGCGAAGAAGATTCCAACCAATGTAAACTTGCGGTCCAACTCCAAAATTTTCATTCACACCTTTCCCTCTTCACACGCCCCACCCCCAACACTTCCGTAGTTAGACAAAAGCGTGCACTCCTTGGCTTTATCAGTAGCATTGCTAACTATTGCTGTGATTTTGCCACTACTAAGCAACTAGAACCCCTATTCCAAAATGCTCATGAAGTAAAACAAACGATATCTAACATTAAATTACAACTGCAAGCTAATCATATTTTCTATCAAAATTTAACTGGTGAAATTCACTCTTTCCAACATCAGATTGAGGATGTTTTTACTGAATATGCTAACCACTCTGATAGTCTGGCTCGAAATCAGGAAGCATTGATTAATAAACTCAAAAATTTAACAATCAAAGATGCGCATCAAGCACAGGCATATCTCATCGAATTTATGACCCTAACCTTGCAGCTTAGCCAATTTTTCACCCTTTTTGAATATGAGAATACCATTAGCAATTGTAAACATCATTTTCTCTCTGAACATGTTGTATCTAAAACAACACTGCACCGAGACTTGAAAAAGATTCAAAAAAATATTCTTCCTACTGGATTTGATATAGCGATTCCTCTCACACTTATTGACATGTATTATCAGATACCACTGTCCCAATGCAGAATTTCTGCTGATGCTGTCAATATTGAGTTGAAAGTGCCTATCACTTCCACTCAGAAGAAATATACACATTATTTAGCAATCCCTGTCCCCTTTTCATATCAAAATTTAACATGTGTAGTGTCACATAATCCATCGTATATCGCCATTGATGATTCTCATAATGTTGTCACTATTAGTGGTACAGACCTTGAAAATTGTCAGGTCCATACACAGAAATTGTGCCTTCTGCCTTCTCACACAGGAAGACACGATGGGCTCAATTTCTGTTTTTCCAAATTGATTCAAGCAACAACCGTGGCTGATACGATGAATGGGTGTACCTACGCATGTCACGAATCCCACCTCACTGATGTGGTCAAATTAGATTTAAATGTTTATGCAATAATTAATCCTCCTCCTACCATCACCTTTTTTTACGCTAATGGCTCCACTTTACATTACAATCTTACCACTTTTCACGAACCCGGTGCAGTATTGTTACACGTGGCTTGCCGTACAGATGTACTTATCACCCCCGATATCAAAATTCATGCTATCTTTCCTTGTGGTTTCGATCATTCAACAATCCACCGAACAATTCATATCCTTCCTGCTGCCTGGACCAACAATCCCAATTTTCTACTCGACACCCATTATAAAATTTCCCCCCTTGTGAATGCAACGGCTCTTTATCATAAACAATGGACATTTCATATCCCTCACCTTAACCTCTCCCAATATAAAGTTCTTGACATCCCTCCTATAACTCCACTTTACAGACATGCGGATTTTCCTATCATTATAATTTTTGTCTGGCTCACATGTCTCACTCTAGGTGTCATATACCAATTTAAACTTCTCCACATTCCCCTTTTCTTATGTTTTACTTCTAAGGCTCGTGCACTTACCCCTCATGACCTTGTAAAATCTCCTGCACATACAACCTCCTATCTCTTCTTAATTTTCATAGCTCTCCTGCTTCTTTGTATTTGCATTACTTACATGTACTTACGTCTAAAACGTCACACTTCTTGCTGTTCATGTTGTCACCGGCGAACCCCATCTCCTCCTAAGACATGTTCCGTCCCTATTATTAGTCCTCCTATTTCCTTAGCTACTATATCTCAACGTCCCGCACATTCCCCACCACCCCCTCCCACTCTTCGTCAACTTACAACTCCCACTCGCTTAGCTCCTCCTCTTCCCACACGTATCACTTTCGATGATGGCTACTGTCTACCCACCCCTGTCATTTCACTTATGTCACCTTCGCCTCCAACCTTTACTCTTCCGCACTTAGGCGAACACCTTTTATTATAACTTCCCCTTCCCTACGCTTGTCGGCTCCCCCTTGCACAACGTCACCATCTGGCCATACTACACTCACGGCGTTTCTCAAGCATCTCTTCGGCAGTTCCGCATAGAGCCAGTCACCCAGCAGTCGGTCAGCGAGGAATCATCATGGCGCAGCAGTCATCCTGGAGCAGCTGTACAAGCAGCCAGCCAGCAGCCATCTATTGCCGACACCATGCAGCCAGCCAACCAGCGGCCATCTATTGCAGACACCATGCAGTCAGCCAACCAGCGGCCATCTATTGCAGACATCATGCAGCCAGCCAGCCAGCAAATATCTTATTTCAGCTCATCATGCAGCCCGCCAGTCGGCCAGTGGACATCATGCAGACACCATGCAGCCAGCCAACCAGCTGACATCTTATTGCAGACATCCTGATGCAGACATCATGTAGCCAGCCAGCCAGGAGACCTCCTATTGCAGTAGACATCATGATGCAGACATCATGCAGCCAGGAGCCTTCCCATCGCAGCAGACATCATACAGCCAGGCCGCCTGCACATATTCTATTGCAGACATCCTGATGCAGACATCATGTAGCCAGCCAGCCAGGAGACCTCCTATTGCAGCAGACATCATGCAGCCGGCCAGCCAGCAGATATCTTATTGCAGCACACCATGCAGACATCATGCAGCCAGCCAGACATCATGCCGCCATCCTGCAGCAAGCACATAAACATGTAGCCAGCAGACCACAGGCAGCCTGCAGCTCAGCATACCACCAGCGGTCAGCATTCCAGCTGGACATGCAGCCAGACCCGTGCAGTACCAACTATACTGACAGCTCCAACTTTATTTTTTTTTTTTTTTTTACACATTATTATATACAGGGTTTTTATTTTTCTTTACTCAATGTACCTTCAATTATTATTTCAAATATACTCTCCATAACCATCTCTACTCTGCTTCGTAACCACTCACAGTGGATACATCTTGGCCAGGGGAATGATGAAGGAATTGGGAGCATAAAAGTCGAAACATTAATTTGCCTCCAACATCGCTCAGAAGCTCGCAAGTTGAACGCTCATTCACCCCACATTCCACCGGATGCAGAGCCGAGCAACAAGAATTTTCCACTCGGCTCTGCACAGTCAGCAAGGCAACGGCCCTCGCCAGCGGTGAGTGCACCTCCACTGTAAATTTCCATCTCCATCCAGGGATACCCCAGGTGCACAGTGGAGGTGCAAAGTCCACCAACCTATGACTCAAAACCGCTGGAGACAGAAAATCGATCTCTCACTTCGCTCCAATATCACCACCAAACTGATCGACGAGAAGAGGACGACGGCCTGCTGAGAGATCGCGACAGTACGAGGCGGCAACAAGCGAGAAGTCCATAGCAGTCCGGATTAAGCCAACCGAAGAATCTGCAAGAATCAAACAAGTCGCCGAATTGCCTGCCGTCTCTTATCGTCATCTTCGATCTCTCCAGCGGACACCTGTCACCGTCGCCGACGCCAGAAGCCGAGGGCCAGACCAACAGCAAGGGGTGAGTAGCGTTCAACAACACAGGCTCCCAACAATCCTTCATCAGCCTCCTTAAGGGTAGAGGTGGTTAGCCAAGTCAAACTTAAGACCTACTGTATTTATCTGAGCTACGTCCCGGCGTGACTCGATCCCGTACCTTACCCGACGTCACGCTACAATATACTACATTTAGCATAACAAGGAAAGAATTTCGTCAGAAGACGAACCAACCGGGTGTTTGAGTTTGGTGCGATAAGTGAGATCCTTCACAGTATACATTGTGTTGCCTCCCCAGGGTGGTGAACAAACCGAGCCGTAAGCCAACAAGGATAAGTGTACACGGGAATCTTTGGTCGCCCAAACGTAGTGCTTAGAAGACCAGTGGCTGCGACTAAAGGTACTTTCTACCTTTAATAATCCTGTCCTAATGCTCGGAAGGGTAGTGGGGAGCGGGGAAGCAACCAATCAAACACGAAGAAACGCAGCAGCCAGTAGAACGAGGTTCACACAGTACTACTTCACGCCGCGTCGTCTCTCTCGGCGTCACTGCTGTTGTATGGATGGTCTGCGACGTAATCCCCGCTCCCCCTGCCCTTGTCAGAACTTGAACCGGCCGCCGTAAGAGTGAAAAAGACCTATTGTTACGCGCCAAAAAAATTAACTCAACTGAACTAAGCAACGCAACAACGCAGAATCGCTCCACGTGACACCTGTCACGCGGGTTAAACATTACATGAATTATAATACGGTCAGGATAAGTGCTTACAGTTGTAGTTACCGAGAATAAACCTAGGAGGATTTGATTTTAAGTACCTGAAATGAAGTTACATAATACTACAGTGGTTCTGAATATACACATATATTAAAGCACAGATAAATACACAGTACATCTTGCCCTCTTTCACTCGATCTCTCATTCATACACTCATTCCATGGCATATTGCGACAACATGACAATTACAAAGGTTAGATTTATTAATACTTTGACTATACTCATGCTATTTCTTGGCTACATTGCCGTTTACAATTTATTGTTTAGGATTTTAAGTATAAAGTGAATAATTGTTCCTTGTGCGAACCCCTTTTATCTTTTCTGAAGGTATGAATATATTTCAATGAACTATTGTTTGCTGCTAACATAAACTCTGATCAATAACGTGATTAGTCCGCCGGAATAACGATGTCTAATTATGCCCTAGCACTGATTTAAGTTATGTAATGATTTGATTTACGCAGATTCGCGGTAGATAGGCGTCATCTCTCTCACACACGCACATGGTTGGATCTTACTTTCGCTGCATTCCCTCTGACCTGTGTAGGGTGAAAGTGGTCCTACAGTTTTGGAAGACGTCCGCACTCCTTTGTTGTACTTTGCGGTTATCCTGGTTGGCGAAAATGGATCTCGTGGCAGTTTCGTATGGCATCATCGGATCCTGGCTTCACTCGTTCACTTCACAGGGACGTCCATGACAGTACACGTACACTGTCGACTCCATACGACAACTAGCGCAGTAATAGGTCAGTCCTTCGCGGTTTCACATGGACACACATGGATATTAAATGTTATTAACTTCTGCTAACTTAGGACGTTGTTTTGGACGATTGACACAGGTGGACGTGTCTGGCGTTATTCTCACATACCACACGTATGTGCACGAATGCGTTGACTTCGAGAGGGAAACGACCCCCCTGGGTCTACTCTGTTCTACTCCATGGTTCAAAACACTCACGCGAGTAAAAGACAAATCCAGACCACGGGTCCGATTGCAACTCCGAGCTAGGTCGCACGTAGCTCACACTCCGGTGGCGATTGTAGGCAAACTGTTTTCTCGCTATTCCGAATCTTCCCTTTTATTCCAGATTTGAACGAGGTGACGCTCTAGCCTCTGTGTTTAGGTGCTTATTTATTGTTTCTGGTGCTTTGACCGTTGTCCTCCTATCCTGGTCAACGCTCACTTCGGTCCTTAACCCCTGGTAGCAGCCCCTCGTGCAGAGATTAGGCTAAATCTTCCGTTATTGTGTCAGTCACGGACAGAGAGGGCCAACTCACCAGGATACCGTCTCCCATTGAATCCAGCGATGGATCTTTAATAATTCATAACTCCCGTAGTTCTGTTCTGATTAGGCTCAAATTCTGGAATCTGTACTTTCAAGATGTGGTCTTCCGCTGGTTAAAATCTCATCCAATGCGGTCCATTGGTTTAGAAGTTGCTCTTTTCCTGCTATTCCCCATAAGAATGCATGTAAATCCGAATTCGGGCGAAAAACGGTGGTTGAGCAAGTTAGTGTTGGCTAAGGCAGTCTCTAGACACCTTTATTCGCGACGGATTTTAATATTATCAATTGTAATTAATTTTTAATAACGGGCAATTAGATTAATTACCTGTTACTCAATATTTGACCGTTATACTATAATAGGGTCATCGGGGGCGGTTGCCCCCCTCCCATGCCACTCTTTGCCCCCTCACAAGGGCTTCTTAATGCTAAATAAACTGAAGTCCTTGATTTCCTATTCCGAAATCTCTATTTGCTGGCTGAGGAGAGTACGCATCTGATAACTGCGGCATAATGGAGGTTATAGGTCTGCATATCCTCTATTCAATCGACATAATTGTCAATCCGCACATTACGATGTATGCATTGTTAATGGACAACATTATGTAATACCAGTTGATTGATGATTCAATTTGCAATTTCTGATAGATTAAATCCCTGTTATCAATATTCTATTCATGTCCACATTGTTAAAGGAATACATGCGACTGTCCCCGTGGAAGCGTGGTTAACACATCTCGCCAGGAGTCCCGGGTTCGAATCCTGGTTTCGGCATGGACGTTTGTGATGTCTATTCATCAATTTCAAGATATCATCACTCATCCCCATCTTCGCAAATTAGCCAAAAGTGGCACAAGTAGCGAAGTAAAATATATCAAATCGAAATCAAATCAAATACATGATAACAAGCTTCATGAAAAACTTTGTCTAGAAATAATTTGATAATTATTTCCTACTTATTCAGCATTATATTCTCTGAATTAATAACGTAAATTATACAAACCGTGGAGCATGTGATTTCTTTTTCTGTCCTGTCACTAAATCTGCAACTATATAACAATGGAATGATTCTCTCGTAGCTATATTATTTAGAAGCAATAAATACATTTTTTTTTAAATTTAACTTAAAGATTTTTCAGTGAAATTCCAGTTAGTTTCAAATACGCTATTACACAATACGCTATACATTCCCTATTTTTGAAGTAGTTGTAGATGTACAGATTTGTGGTCATTGAAAATATTTTTTCCAGGGGAAAGAAAGGATTCTCTTTTGTACTTCAGAACATAAAACAAACAACAAACGCGTTGTTTGAAACAAACAACAAAAAATTGAGTCAATCATTGCCATGTTTTTGCCTCTACAGGTAATAAAATACTGTACAAAACATGTGGTCTTATCATTAAAAATAGACGAAATTTACAGTGAATGTTATGATTTTGTTAACAATGCTAGGTTTTGATTGAAATACTGGAGATATATTTTTCAAAGTTATTGAGAATGCAACACTCAAATATGATTTGGAAGACAAAAAAATAGAATTTAAAAAAAACATTAAAATGCTGAAAAAGGCAAAATTTATTGTATAAAAATGTACACTAAAAACGTATCGTTTCCACCCTCGAACAGGGTTTTCTTCCGACAAAGATTCACAATAAATTCTGTTTAGTGTATATTATAATACAAGACATTTTGCCTTGTTCAGCATTTTAATGTTTTATTGACATGGAAACAATGCTCAACAGTGTAAAGTTACCGGTTATACCCGGAGAACCTATCCTAAGCATTTCCCAACTCCCGAGAGCACTATAAATGGGGTTAACAACTTGCCTCATAAGGTGAAGCCAAGTATAGAGATCGGTTCGCGAGAGCGCGACAGTGCAGGACATGGAATATCGTCTACAGAGCCGGCCAGAAGCCGTGAGACCCAAGCCGGGGCCTGTCCAGAGGCGAGACCAGCGCCCAGCCGATCGGGAGATACGTATCTGTCCTTTTATGGTGTTAATCCTTCCGCCCCTAGCTTCTCCCTCTTAATAATATATTGGAGTGCTTTCCAAACAAGAAACTCAGTCAATTAAACACTCAATTTGTGTATCTTTAATTTAACTGCTCTACCTCTGATTCGTCGCCCGTTGGTCAACGGGTCCTACCCTCTAAAACAGAGGGTGAAATCCAGTACGACTAAGGTTTTAACGCCCACAATTGTGTCTCCAGGGACCAGCCCTGGGACGGAACCTTAGCTCGTAACGGTACCATATAATTTGAAATAGTAGGAAGTCTCCAAGATGTTATATTTTCATGGTTTTGGGTTTTCATTGTTCTGAGGTAACTGATTTTTAAAGGGAAAGCTGAGAAATATCGCACAAATTTTTACAAGGAAGTATAAAATATATATGGACAGCAAATTATTTTCTGAAACGAATATAAAATACATTTATAATCAGACAATTAATACAAGGTTTTAATTGAGTTTGTTAAAATGTAATCTAATATCTGTTATTACAACAATAATATTTTTTAATACACATCTAAAGGTCAAACAAAATATCTGAAATTTCAGACTCAGGAAGGGAAATTTTACCATTTCAATTGTCTGTTCATCAATTAATCATGCTTAAGAATGAATCTGTACGATAACTTGGAGCATTTCAAAATTTGAATAAGATTTTTCCTCACCATGATTAATTACAATAGTTTCTAACATAATTATTTTAATTAATTACAATGAAGAAACGTGAGTCACATGAGTTCTGTAGTTTTACACAAGAACTCATTAGGCGCGCTACTGCTCCTCCATTTATCACAAATGGAAGGATAGAAGGAATTTGGAATATCGCTTTTTCTTCTTACCCTCACGTAATTCATTTTTTTTTTCTACTTCGGTACCAAACGTCTGTACCTCCATTAAAACTTCATTCGCCAGGACCATTGCCAGAAAAAAAGTTTCAATAACATTGTTAGTGCAAGTTGAGGGCCAGAATTTTTAATGAATGAGATTCGTGATAAAAGAAGCATGTTCATGCACGAGGTGAAGATACCAAATAGGTAGAGCTTCAAATCTCACGGGATCCAGTAACGCCATAAATAATGGAAGCGACGAACAAAAGACTTCATGAATTTTAAGTCGGTCTGTGCACCGGCTTCACGGTTCGCGTTACAGATGGAACTTTTGAAATTGGTCAAGGACTGGAGCGGAATGGCAAGAGCTCATATGAGAGTCGGGTCGAAAAAAACTGAGCGATAACGCTTCTTTTCAAAGGAGAAGCTCCACGGTCACTCCGGAGGGTATGGCGCTTACCAAGGAGAAAAACTTCCCTTTTATTTGAAAAAAATCCTATGCAGGGTTTTACGCTTTCAATCAAACACAAATGTCGGTGTTAGTATTGTAATGTTATACTTTTGTCTTGTAGAGAAATTGAGAACTGTTAGGAAAATGTAAGAAACTAATGAAGGTCCAAAATTAAACGATCTGACTCAGTTGTTAGCGTATGCAGATGATGTAGACGATATAAACACTATTAAGAATAATGCTATAATAATTTTAAAAGCAGCTTAAGAGATAGGTTTGGAAGTTAGAAAAGAGAAAACTAAAATATATGATTTCAGGCTAAACACAAAGTGTTAGAAAATAATCAAAATTGAATTATTCATAACAACTCAATTGAATTAGTTTCCAAATTTAAGAACTTTAGGAATAATACTAACAAATGAAAATAGTATTAAACAGGAAAAACAAATCACACTTAATTCAGGAAATGCGTGTTACTTTTCTCTTCATAAAATTTTACCTTGTCGTCTAATGTCTAAAAAACTGAAAGTTAAAATATGCAAAACAGTAGTATTATGTGGATGAGAAACTTGGTCTCTTACATTAAAAGAGGAACATAAATTAAGAATATTTAAAAGTAACATCAGGAAAATATGTGTACCTAAAAGGGATGAGGTGACAGCTGAGTGCTGAAGGTTACAAAATTCAGAACTTCATAATTGTATTCATGTCCAGATACTACTAGAATAATTAACAATACATAAGTGTGCATGCCATGTGGTACGAATGGGAGCGGAAAGAAGAGTTTACAGGATTGTTGTTTGGAAACTTGATGTTAAGAGACCTGTAGGAAGGCCAAGACGAATGTGGAAGGATAACGTTGAAATGGACCTAAATGAAATCGGTAGGGATGGAAAAGATTGGATTCATCTTGCCCAGGATAGGGACAGATGGAAGGCTTGTGTTGTTTCAGGTATAAGTCTTCAGGTTTAAGAAGGCTAGAGAGTTAGTTAGTTTGAGAAAGAAAGAGACAGTGTTAAAAATAACCTTTAGATGTTAAGAACAATTTCCACAGTCGTAACTGTATCAGAATTCAAAGAGTTTCTTGTGGAAATAAAGTTTATTTGTTATTTCTTCTTTAGGTATAAAATACAAACACATACTTGGTGTACCTATACAAAAGCATCGCAAATATATATTGGGGTGCGTGTGTGTACGTGTGTGAATTGAGTCGCGGTGATCTAGTTGCGTCTGAAGCCATGACAGAAATCTGAGTTCGATGATTTCAGCCGGGAAATTTTCCTACAATGATTCCTTATATAGCGCCTCTGGGGTTCACCCACACTAACTCTCGTTACGACCAGAAAGTGGTGCTCATCTCATCACCTACATAAATGGTTGAGATTCTGAATGTGGGAAGCAGACTTTCACCACCCAATTAAAAAGGGCACTTTACGTTGTGTAGTGTGTAGCTGTACTTTAAAGCCATATTTTTTTGTATTAAATTTCTACATGGACTCGAAGCTTGATATTGTAAGTACTACAATTTGGATTACATGATCTTGATATACTTGATACAGTCAGTAACTTCAAATCTTGATGTACTATATTTTAAAGAAACATCTTGAATACTAATATAAGTTAAAGTAGAAATCGTTCCAATAGGGTGCAAATTTCAAATTATGTTGTAAGATATGATACATCGTATTAATTTTGAAATGGAATGAATTAGCGAGACGTTTAAAACGTTTGTAAAAGACAATGCATATATTTACAATGAAGAATTATAGTTTCAATTTATAATTGTTCAATTGAAATATATTCTTCATATTTTATGATTAGTGTATACACACACACCGACACACACACACACGCACATCACCCCCACCCCCCAACACACACACACCCCACAAACACACATACACACAACCTCCCCACACACACACACACACGCACATCCCACCTACACACACAGACACACACCCTTATACGTATTCTAAAATTCTAAGCGTGTATGCTTTTTTAATGTAATTATTAAGATATTTTGCAGCTACAGAATGTTTCTCTTCCATTATGTATTATCACGCATTTCCTTCTGTGTTAATGTACTGAAGGGTTGATGAGGAGAATAATATAATTACTATAAACTGGAATGGAAAAAAGATTAGGTAAGTAAAAAAGTAAAATGGTAGTTTTAGGGAATTGTTCCCAACATTAGGAGTGTGAGGGTCCAATCTTTGTTAAGACATTCAAAAGTCAAGCTCTCTTCCGCGTAGTACACCCTGCAATACATATAGCTTACTAACGAGGTTCTGGCTTCTGGACCTTCAGCCATGTGTATTTGTGACTGTCGCCTAATTTCAGCATACTACCATTGATCGCCATCGCTACCGTTAGCCAAAAGTGGCGGGAAAGTGACGTAAAATATCTTAATTCAATCAATCGACTCAACGTTACATTATTTTACACCATGGAAGATGAGTTAAATAGGAAAAGGATGTAAATTAGTTGTAATTTAAGTTTGCAACAAAATATATGAAATGTGCCAATCATATTATTTGCACTTTGTTAGATATAATTAGAAGAATGTTGTTCTCCACACATACCGGTATCATGAGATTTCCTCCAGTTGTCTGGATCTCGTCAAATCCTCGAAATTATGACAGTTTGCTAAATTTAATCAGCCTCTCTCCCTTGGACGATGTCGACCAAACCGTCCAAATTAACGTCGATAAGTTTCCTGGAAACCATCCGAAACTTGTGACATAAAAAGGTCATCATCTGTCATGTGTCGCGCGGAATGGATTTTTACAAGTTACAAAAACTTCCCCACAAAAAGTCGTAAAAACAAATGGGACAAGTCGCAAAAGGATTCAACTCCTCTTCATAATATCTGTCGAGATGGCAACTTTGTTTCAAGTTTATGTTTACCACATCTCTTAAAGTGTGCGTGAAAATTATAAATATAAATATATGTGTATCTGAAAATAACTATCAAACAATACATTTTAATCTTCGTCTCAACAATTGGAAACTTTTAACGAACGCAGCTGTGATTTGCCTAAATCGTACCATTTTCTAGGGTTTGAAATTTCATGTTGCTGTTATGTCCTAATATTTATGACATAAACAGAAATAAAATCTCAAGATTGGAACTTCATAATTAAAATATATTAAAACTTGTAACAAGGTGGATTACATTATTAAACTTAAATCATCCATAAAACTCATAAACAAGATGCATAATCGTTGCTATGCACAGACTATGTACATTGGACATTACTGCTAATTCACCATATATAATAATATATTTTATAATATACATCAATCTTCTCCCCTTCCAGAGAAAGCAAACTTATGAGGGGTAAAACACTCTTGTCCTTTTTACTCTTTGAAATTTCCTTCTTCTCATCGAACTACATCCTAGACCAAAACTATTCCCTTGCTTCGAAGACGAACTGGTTCCTGGACCTAGATTAGTTCCTCCCTTTGAATATGAGCTACTTTCTTGCTCTGGAGACGAATTGTGAGCATTGTGTTCTTCACTGTCGCTTAGTTCCTGCCGATGTATTTCATTAGTAGTATAATTGATGCTATTATAAACTCAAAAATTGTACAAAAGAAGAGCTCAAATGATTAAACAGCCCGATTTGCCTACACTTAAAACTATGTCAAGAGGGGCATATGCCCCAATTCTTCAAGTGTGATATGCTCTTAATTTTAAGAATTCTGAATTCTAGTGTAGAAAAGAAGAAGCCTCAACAGACAGATTTGCCTACACTTAAAACTATGCCAAGTTCCCATATGATCTTATTGTTTACAGTGTGTTTTTCTGTCAAAATCCCAGGAATCTTGAATTCTAGTGTAGAAATTATGAGCCCCCCTCAGATTGATTCTAGAGGGGGCTGACTCAAACCCAGAAGCCTCTTGATTACTAAACCAAAAATACTTATATTCTCTTGCTCTTCAACTTCCCGATCAATACATTAGGGCAAGGGCAGGTGTGCAAATTGCTTGCATGTTCTTTCTAATCTTTGATCAATTCCATGTCCTGGCCAGCAATAAATTATGCACGCCTGGGAGATTATATCTGCTGGCATGCAAGAGATATAATCTACACTGTGCCCTTTCAGGGAAAATTGCATGCCATCCATCATGTCATTAACTCCAAGGGAAATTCTTAGTAAAGAGAATATTGCCCTCTTGTATGCTGTCATGCAAGCCTGAATTGGATTCAAGTTTTGCCTTGTTCTGATAATATATACCCGAGAGAGACTTACAGAAATATTCATTGCACATTTCTGGGTTTGAGCTTTCCTGCAAATAGCAGAAGTGCTGTATTTGAGCTTTCCTGCAAAATGCAGAAGTGCTGTGTTTGAGCTTTCCTGCAAAATGCAGAAGTGCTATATTTGAGCTTTCCTGCAAAATGCAGAAGTGCTATATTTGAGCTTTCCTGCAAAATGCAGAAGTGCTATATTTGAGCTTTCCTGCAAAATGCAGAAGTGCTGTGTTTTTTGAGCTTCCCTGCAAATAGCAGAAGTGCTGTAGACATAGTTCCATGGTTTATATGTTTTATAATCAAGAGACCCCCCCAGTTTTCAAACCTGGTAGAGTGTGTGGGCCTCCCAGACAGCAAAATGTTGGTATTATTGCCTTGTATTCAAGAGGCTTCTGTGTTTGAGTCGGCCCTCTAGAATTGCTCTGTGACTCTCTCATTTCTTACATCATAAACATATGATTTTTCACCTATGAGAATAACACTACATATGGTGTCATCGGGGAGTGTATCGTGGAATTCACAGATAAGTTTAATGTTTGTCCTGTCATTAACCACAACTTGTTTTCTTTTTGAAGTGTTGATTACAAACATGGGTCTCTGTGCCTTGAATTCATCTGGTGTGTAATACATGTCAGTATTGCCAGTAGTGACCCTTTTGTATGATGTAAATGCCTCATATAATTTAAGGAAATCATCCTTGGACATGTCTAAATTATAATTTTCTCTAGGAAATACCTCATTTCTGCCATTTTTAAGATATATGTTTTTGATGTTGCAGTTATCAAATTTACTTGATTTTTTTTCCTGATTATTATGTCTTCCAGTCTGAAACAGTACCACCACAAAATCTGGCATGTCACATTGTATACTGGAGAATGAATTTGTAGCATCAAACTCATAATAGGTACCAGTTGCGGGCTTCTGTACACATTGATATGTATAAAATTGTAAAGGCACCTGTGGATTTTTTAGGATATCTGCTTTGTATTTAAGGGCATAACTGGCTTCATACTCAACAACCGGGATTCTTAGCTCCATAGTCTGAATAATGCATTTGCCTTCATCAGGTAGGGTATTAGGCAGAGCTTCCCCTGTAGAGTTTAATGTACTGTACCTCATCAAAGCATTATTATCATTGGCAGCTCTTCTAAATGTAATTCTTAAACCACCCTTCCACATAATATCTTTGTAATCTGAGAAGAATCCTGGCAACAGGCGCATAGGAAACAATACTGTGTGGCTCTTAGATATTATTTTATCACCAGCCTCAAATCCACCTATTTTGAAGTATGATGCCTCGGTCTTGGATAATTTTATTGTGGCCCAAGCTGTGGAGGTAATGCCGGGATAATCTACTCTGTTTATAACAACACCATGCTTTCTGATCTCAATTTCAGAGAACAGATGTGGCACAAAATTGTCCACCAATCTTATATTTGAATTTGCCGGATAATCTGTACCATCGAGCTTTACAACATCAAATTTGATGTATAGATCTGCTCTGTGAGGGTGTATAAAACCATCCCCTACATCAAGATCAACCTCAATCTCTGTGTTGGGTTGATTAAAATTTGCAAATGTCCTCCTGTTTGGGGGGAATGATTGTAGCTCATAACTCTCAATATTTTCCATTTTTTTGTATGTATTTTTATTAAAATATTAATTTCTATGATAGCAGTTGTTGTGGCTCCAGCAAAATCAACTAATTCTTCTTTTTCATTAGTGACCATTAACTCAATGTAATCTATTCTATTATGGCACACAGGAAAATATAATGTTGGGGATGGAGTGTAGATGATTGGCTCCATAAATTCAGAATTAGGTTTGAATGTTGCAATGATGCCAGTTTGTTTGTGAGTGCCTATGCCATTTGATTTGGTGATCATACCCTCAGCCACATTACAGTGAATATTCAGAGTCTCTATGGCTAAGAATTTAGGTATATTAATAGCAGTGTGTTTGATGGCCGCTTCAAGTTTTGTGTTGTTCTCAAAGCCTAACAGCTCTCCTATAGTACCCAGATCCACTGTTTCTGTAGCAGATACAATCTCTACTCTGTGAGTGACAGAATTTTTAGTTAATACTATACCTCTGGGTAATTGAGCATTTAGAGTGGACAGATTATACTGCCCTGGAGTGATGACAATTTTTTGATCCCCTACTGCAATTGTGTTGTTGTGGTGTGTAATATTAGGGATCAAGTACATGCCATGAAATGCTCTGAGAGCTATTGTTTTGGGATACACTATATCATCATGTAATCTGAGTTTCAATATTGAATTTTGGCTGGTGAGATGGAATACCCCCATGATGTTTCAGATACCACAAGGCTTTTTGAAAATTTTCAATTGATGGTTTATTTATTTGAGACATATATCTAAGAACAGATAAACACAAATGTCCGCAATTAACATCTTTGAAATTTTGAACACGGGCATTATTGTAATAAAGATTAGCTGAATTTAGATATTTTATTAAATTTTCAGGTGGAACACCTCCAAATGAATCAAACACAAATGCCTCATCTTTTAAATATTTAAAATAACAGATCCAGTAAGTGCCCTGATTTTTGTACTTATCCAAATTAACAATGCCACACTCTTTGTTGAGTGGTTGTTCTGGTAAAGAATCAGACATGTACACACCTCTAAAATGTTTGATGCCCAGTGGCTTGATTAAAGCTTCAATATCTTGGTTTGTAAGCGGCTCTTGTTTTTTTTAAACTTATTCATGGCTCTCTTAACACCTTTGCCTTGTTTCTCCATGGCCAGGTTATGGCGCCTCTGCTCATCTAATTCTGCCTTATTTTTTTTGGCATCTATTACTGTTTTTGCTATGGCAGCTGATCCCCCAGCCAAGCTCCCAACAGCCCCGAGAGCAGCTAAGATGGCCGGGATAGTAAATATAAATCCACCCACATGTGATATTTTTCTAGATTGCTGTAATTTTTTTAATTGGGGGGTACTAAGTAACAATTTCATACCATGGCCCTTTGCAATACAATAATTTTTTTCTTGCGCTGCTTTTTGGTCAAAAGGCTATCTATAGTTTTAAGAGATTTAAGACCTGCATAAGGTATTTGATACATAACACCCTTGGCCTTCATTGTAGGTTTATTATATACATATTCACAACCCCCACCCCAGTTTTTGTTTGGTGTTCATAGCTATGGTGGTTCCCAATGCTGCTATTCTTTCACTTAAAGAAGCATCTTTGCTTACAAATCTACCAAATGCAGCCTCTTCTAATTTCTTGTCTGCAACATGTCTCTTGTCAAGATCAGAATCTGTGTTGTATGCTATGTCATGGTCTCTACAAGCAGCATCTAAGGGATTAACACCAGGATCACCTCTGTTTAATCTATGGTCCAATTTTGTGCCTGGACCACAATACTGATAGCCTGGAATGTGTAGTTCAAATGGCAGCTTGTTTATAATGTCATTAACCAGCCCCCGACCCTCAGAAATATTCCAAAATTTAGGTGGTAGAGTATTAATAATTTTTATAAGATATCCAATCCCCTTAGTGTCATTCACTATAAAATTAGACAATTTTGTGCTTATCATGTCCATAATTCCAACCTTTTCATTGTAAAAATTGTGGTTGCCAGCATTTTCCTCCCCAGCTATCACCAATAACCTATCTACAAGTTTCCTGACATCATCAACCCACACAAATTCTTTGGGCAGTTTGTTGTAATGTTTGATTCCACTGCCAGTCTTAATTTGTGACCATATGGGCTTGATTAAATTGTTGTATTTTGCTCCACTGCTAGACTTGACTCTTTTTTGTGTGGGATCATTGTTCTGGTATAGAGCATCTGATTTTATTAATATTTTTTGTAATGCTCATAATCTTGATCTGTATAGCTGCCAGGTCTCTTCCTAGTCATCAATTCCCACAATCCAGGTGTTCCGAGATATTTAACAAAACCACCTTTTTCTCCAAGATGAGATTCTGAATATACAATCAGATCATCTCCCATAAATGTTACTCTGAAATTGCCAATTCTATGTATGATGCTACCATCACGCTCTGTATCAGCATATAAGCCAAAGACCTCATCTTTGTTGTCTTTAGGTGTGCTTAAATATTTTTGAGCAAGAAGACCCAATTCAATAGGATCCTGAGTAGCTTCAATTCTTCGAGGACCAACAGGACTAGGTGTATGAATACTGGAAAGTGGGGTGATTGGATAATCTGATATGTTCCTAGCAGCTACAGGTACAAGCTCTGTGATCAAATTTTGATTTTGCTCTGTAACAGTTTTGATATTTTTACCTAATTCACTAATAGCATCAATAATAGGCTGTTCTGTTTGTTTGTGTTTTTCATAGATTCCTCGGTTCTCTGATTTCCATCCCTTAAATCTTTTTACAAGATAATCTCTTAATTTAAGATCATCAATAATTGGCCTTTTCATGGTTATTTATATATGTTTCAATGTCTAGAAAATTGTTAATTTTATTTCTATATTTACCAGTATTAGGTGTTCTTGTCATATCAATTGTGACAAACCCATAACTATCCTGGTTCCAGCACCTACTGCAAAACTTGGAAAAATTATTGTAGCTCAAGTCCCCACCTACATATTCATCATGTATGTGTTTGAGGTTGGTATGATCTTGATGAAACACACATATAAAATTGCTGTTGTCTCGGATCAGCTGCTTCGGAATTTTAGAAAAAGTCTGTGCCAGGTAGAAGCAATCAATGTTTTTGTGCCGGCCCTGTGTAAAGAAATTTCTAATCTTGTTTTGATTATCCAGTATAATATCATCAAACACAACAACAGAATTATCGAGACATTCATGGAGTGGCTTAACATCTGGTTCAAAAGTGGCAATATCCAGTCTATCATTTAGCTTCATCAGCTGCTGATATTTTAATTGTTCCAAGCTCTTAGAAAAACATACAAGTGCCTATTTTTCCAGTCTAACCAGTTGGGTGCCAATAAAAAATTATCAATCATTAGTGTAGTTTTACCACAAGCCGATGGCCCAACAATAAGACATCTAATATTATCAGGTAGCAATTTTCCATTTCTCTTATTCTGCTGTTCAGGTTCTGGCAGCCTCTTTATAACATCCCAGGTGTTCATATTATTATTTTGTTTGCATCGATCCAGCTGTGTTCTGGAAGTCCTAGCCATTTGACAAATAACTTGTTGCCTTTTCTGCGGATGATTTTTTCTATGAGATATGTGTCAGGCTGTTTAGTTTTGGTGAGTTCATCTTCATAGAACCTGCCTTTGAGAATTTCTCCTCGGTGGTCTTTTATTATATATGTGTTAAGGGTCCCAGGTTTAACTTGAACCACTGTAAATAATTCAGTGCTCCAGTTTCTTGTAAAGCCTCTTTTGAATAAGTGCTTATATTTGCTGATTCTTACTTGATCACCTACCTTGTATTTGGCTTTTCTTGTTGTTGGCTGATATTTAGGATAAAAAAGAGTACTGATCAATTTTTGCTCATCAGGTGAAGTTACTTCAGAGGGTTTCATGTTGATTGTGGAATGGACCGAGTTGTTATATTTATGTAGAAGTTCTGGAAGAATATTAAGCCATTTATAATTACCTTGAAGTGTAAATTGTTTATACATAAGATTTTTTAGGGTTTTGTTGAATCTCTCTACAATTGAGGCCTTGAGATCACTGTAACTCCAATAATGTTGTATTGACTGGCTTTTAATAAATTGTTGAAACACTGAATTTTAAAATTCTTTGCCATTATCTGTTTGCAAATAGCGCAGTGATCTTCCACTCTGATTGATGATTGTTCTGATGGCTTCTGTAACACATTTTCCAGTCTTGGATTTGAGTGGCACAGCCCAGGCAAATTTTGAAAATGTGTCTATTACAGTGAGTAGATACTTGTAGCCCTTGTTGATTTTGTCTAAGTTTTTCAGCTGTCCACTTGCCATCTCAATCAAGTCGCACTGCCATAAATCATCTATGCCTTTTGTGACTACTGGCAGTGTCTTATAATTATGTCTGGCTTGTCTGTGTAATTCATCAACAATAATTTGTCTAGACATAATATGAAAACAAGAATATTGCAACTATGGGGTGTTCAGCAGCTGATAATACAGGATTTTCTAAATATAATTTGTCTCCTATTTGTGTATTAAATTCCAGAGAGCCATCATCTTCAGCATAAGATGTTTCCAATGTATTGGGATCTGTAAAATCATCTAACTCTACACTGGTGATTTTTGCTTTGTTGTCAGCATTTGTTATTGATAAGGTGGGGTAGTTGTGTGCCTGTGGTTGTAGTCAATATTTGATCTTGATTGGTCTCAATGTGCCCCCAACAAAAAATTGGTAATAAAATTGTGCAGGGGACAGCATATATATTTTGCCTCCTGGTGTAAATGGTGAATCATATTCTTTGTTGGGGATGCTGTACAATTCAAGAATTACTGAATGTTTTGGATTCTCGATTATGCCGGTTATTTCATTTTATGCTGTAAGTAATCTACTTGTTACAGTTTCAAGGTGCTCATTGATGGTCCTAACAACATCATCATGGCCTGGCTTGATTTTTATGTCCACAACAAGTTTCTTGTATTGTTGCACAATTTCTTGTAGCTGGGTGGCAAAAACAGAAAGAGCATTTGCTTGATTGGATTCCATGGTCCCTAGCTGTTGCTTGATATTAGCTACAATTTGCTGTAAATTTTCAACAACTGCCAATTTTGAATTTTGAGCAGTAAGATCATGGACCTGTCTTCTGATATCCTCAAATAGGGCTTGCAGTTCATTAATATGTTGATTGGTTGGTAGAGTGGCCACTGTCTGAGTGAGTTGTTTGATCTCTGTCTGGATATTCTTGATATCTTCTGATTTCAATATGCGATTCACAGCTCTCTTAATATTTTTAAGTTCCTGTGATGTAGGCAGATTTGACACAGTATTTTGCAAAGATTCAAGTGCCAATTTCACATCATTTAATTCAGAAGCATCAACCACACCACGCATAGCATCTTGGAGCAGGGCTATATCTGCCTGAGTGGGTGTTGATTGTTGTAAAATTTCAAGCTTTGTTTGGATATCATCAATCAAGTGATGAAAATGAGATAGCTCAGATTCAGTGTTGAGGTTTTCAAGCTTTGTGATCTGTTGCTGGACACTAACAAGGGTATCTACAATCCCAGGCAATCGGGATTCTAGAGATTCTTGTACATTTGTCAAATCACTTTGCACTGCTGCTATTGTACCTTCAAGATGGGTTATGGTACTTTGAATTTTTCCAAAATCTTCATATGTTTCAAGTTGCAGCTTAATATTGGCAACACTCCGAGTTATTGCACTCAAAGCATCAGAAGATGGCAAGTTGTTCATAAAATTTTCAAGTGTCTCAATTTTTCCTTTAACCTCGGCTATGGCATTGTTCAAGGGGTCCAGATTAGGTATCTGGAGTGACTGAATCTGTTCCTTTAAAGTGGAAATCACTAGATC
Organism: Lepisma saccharinum; assembly: GCF_977018435.1. Lineage (NCBI taxonomy): Eukaryota > Metazoa > Arthropoda > Insecta > Zygentoma > Lepismatidae > Lepisma > Lepisma saccharinum. The sequence continues at coordinate 68,997,642 of NC_139244.1, read as the reverse complement.
AAAATCTTCTTGTGATTTTATGCTTTTGACAATTGTTTGGAGCTGTGCCTGGACATTATTTATTTGATCTTCCAATTGATGTTTCAATTGCTCAGAGTTGGTGGCCTGGGTCTTAAATCTGGCTTGAAGAGCTACTACAGCTTCTTCTAAACTTTGAAAATTATTCAATGTGGCCAAATCAGTATATTTCTGAAGCAAGAATTTGAGTTCAGAATCAATTTTAAGAAGAGGGTCCATGCATTGTGATTGTAAATTTGTAATTTCTAATTGAAGACTGGCATTGAGTGTGGTTTGTAAAGCTTGTAAATCACTTCTTAATTTCTTGACTCTGACATCAAGCATAAGAATCTCATCACTGTGATCTTCATGTCTTGTATGGCCAAATATATCATTAGGCATTTTGTTTTAGTGGTTATTTATTATTGAATATCTAATTCTTAATTCTATAAAAAAGGGTATAAGCTTGTCATATGATCCCGGGACTTCAATATATAAGCAGTCACCAGCAGAAACAGTATATACAGTGCCAGAAATCATGTTTGAGTGCTTAATTCTATAAATATATCTCCCTATTGAAATCTTGACATTACCCTCAGGGGTTGTAATAAATTGCAATTGACCACCTACAGGGAATTGGTAATGATTTAAATTATTGTTAAATATGTACAATGTTTTACCTGTTTCATCATCAACATCTGTAAGTATGCTGTTCAGATGAATAATTAACAAAGCACTTAGTTTAGATATTATATCAGAAGAGGGTTGTGGTGTTGGCAGGTCCATAATAGCCTGTTTTTTGAACCCAAATAAGTTCATAGGCATGTTTATTTATTTCAAATCATGCTCTGTAATTGGGCATTGATTGCCATTTTTCAAATAACAATGACCCTATGATAGAGTATGTATGCCACATGACAAAATACATCTCTTATCATCATGTGGGTCCAGAGCCACTTTTCTTACAATATTTGTAGTCAACAAGTGATCCACACTCTGAATTCTATTTTCTGATGTTCTGATTGTGCTACATGATTTGAGGCAATTTTTGTAATCTTCAAATTCAAGCTCTTTGTCTACCGTCACTCTGCCAATGCCCTTGGCCTTTTTGGCAACAACACCACTACATGTTTCAAAACTGTACATCTTGGCCCTTAACCCAGCAAATGCCACAATAACATCACCAAGTGTCTCATCTTTTAACTTGCCAGGCACCTTTTTGTTGTGGGGTTGAATTTTTGAATGTTCACTGGTATCAAAATATTTAAACAATTCAGGCTGTGCTATATCTTGATAAACATCTTCTGTTTGAATATCAAGAACAAAACTATCTGTGTCCATGTACATCAATTTTACACTATCACCATAAAAAGGTTTCAGCACATCATAATACAATTTTAACATGTGTAATTTGGCCAATTCCAATATCACAGCCCCGACATAAATAGGTTTATCAAACTTAATCTTTGTTTTTTTCATGTTGAAAAGTGCCATATTTTCATCATAAATTCTTCTGTAGTTGAAATTAGGCTTTGCAATCAATTTTTTGCTCCGGCTGGGGTCAGTAATTATTTTAACATCAATATGTTTTCTGATATTTTCAATTGTTTTGCCATACACTGAATTGACCATCAATTTAAACAAGGTCTTATCAAATTGGCTCATTGCAGATGTTCGAAGCTCTGTGTTTGTATCAATATATGGCTTCAACCATCTTGAGTGCCTGAACCTCAAAACTTTGCCAAGTTTGGTCACTTGAACACCATGATGCATCAGGAACTGGAGGTTTTTGTAATATATGACATAATCCTGTTTCGGCTCTAGAGTCATCATCAATTTCTTCTGTTTAGAGCCAGGTGAGCACTCAACCTCAGGAATTGGGGGCAGATCAGAAAATATGTTGTGTAAATCATCAGGAATTGTCAGATCAACCTCTAAGAATAGGCCGTAGTCACTGTCATCAAAATCCTTAAGATCTTCAATATTGAAATCTTCAACCCACTCAAGCCCTGCATATGGCAGTTTATCCATCATAGCATAACCATACAGGCTGTTGGCATCTACATACAGTATATAATTTGATGGCAGTGCTGGATCATAATTGGGAATATACTTGTTATTTGCTCTGGCATATCTCTGAGAACATTGCACCATACCTCCTCTTATACATTGCTCCATAAACAGATACATGTCCTGATCCTGGTTCAGATCCAATTGCATTTTAGTGTTTAAAAACATTGCAGACCATGCTAGGCCCAGAGCACTCTAAAAATACATTGGATCCAGCTTATAATTTTGCATGGAAGATTTTCTAAATGCCTGCAGTATATCAGTTAAGAGGGTCACATCAAGTTTTAAATATGCATTGTGATAATCACCAAATGTCTGGCATTTTAAATTTTTCCACATCAACTGGGCATGGTGATAATCATCATCAGTTATTCCAGATCCTCTGATTTTGCTGTAAAATGCTTGTTGTGGTGGCAGAGCACACTCATCAAATTTAGAAAAATCTGCTACATAGTCATATGGATATACACCCTTCCGCCTAATTAATTTCAGGTCCTGATTTGGAAACAAAGCACATGTGATTTTGAATTGATCATCAGATAATTGACTGGCCAGTGTAGCCAGGCTAGCCGATAAAATTCTGTATGAATCAAGAAATCTTAAGTGAATAGGAACACCATTAACTTTAATTATTTTGCTAATAGCAACATATTTCTCATTATTTTCAGCTAAAATATTTAAATTCTGCTTGTCAAACCCCTCGTATCTGATCAAATGATGAAAATCATAATTGGATGCACCATGGCAAAATATGGGGACAAATTTTGGTCTCTGGATCTTAATATTACAGCTATTACACAGGGCCATTAAGAATTTACCATCTGTATGAGAATGGTGATGTACCTTGATATTTGCATCTGAAAATTCAGAATCACATACCGGGCATTTTTCTGCATTGTTGAAATCTTCAATCTGTTTCTCTGTTAAAGGCAACTTAGGTTTTGATTTTAATAAGATATTAGATGCTATGTCATGGCACTCATTTTCTATTCTATGTGCAAATTTTTTGATGGCATCTGCTCCTGTGTATGAATCTTTTTTACTAACAACACCATCCTGTACAACAACATAATAAAAACTAGAAGGTTCATGTAACTGGTATGGTATAATTGAAGGTTCATCAGGATCTGGGCTACAGAATGCAAGAGGTTTGAGATTTGATTCAAAATCACAGACTATATACGCTGGGTGTTCCAACAAGGCCTCAAACTTTTTGAATTTGGCATTTTCACTTGGCATTGGCATCACCATATGAACAGGTTTATGGTTGCCACAGTATTTGAGATGCTCAATTAACTTGTTTTTAGCAATTTCTGCATTTTTTTCACGAACCCCATTCACCATTTTTTGACCATCAAATACAGTTAAACATCTTCGGCACAACTTAAATATTCTATTAGATTTGTCTAATTGTTTTCTGACTAAAGCTTCAAGATTATGTATCAGAGTATAATGGTGTGTATCACCCCCTTCAATTAAGAGCAGATCAATCGGAACAGCAGAATCATCATCAAATGTACTGATTCTGAGAGGTGCTATCAAGCAATTGCCACGGCCAGTAGAACAAATAAATACATTAATAGATAATTGTTTACCATTGATATTCCTGGCCTTTTTTTTTCAAATTTATCAATATTCTGAACAGACATTGGATATTCTAAACACTCCATTGCTTCATCAAATTCGTGCTCATATTGTTTATAATAACTTATTCTCTCAGGATTTCTTAAAACTGGAAACAAAGCAGCTAAAATACACCACAAAAAGCATTTCTGGTCGGTATTTTCTATATTAACCACGGCTCTTTTGTTTTTCATATTGGCAGGTAATGGCAGATATGTAGATCCTTGTAATGGGCTGAATTCAGAAATATTAACATAGAGCTTGTGTGGAGATCCGCATAGGCTCCATCCAGACTTTTTGCTGCAAATTCAGAGTGTTTAATATTCAATTGATCTATCAAACTGCTTATTATTTTGTCTAAATTTGTATTTGAATATACAGGTACAGTTTCTGTTATGTGGGGCTGTGTAAATTTTGTGATATTTGGTTTCTTATATTGTGTAAACAATTTGAGAGACAGCTTATAAGAGCCATTTTGTGCATTTAGAATTGCCTGCACATCAGGATTTATACTGTTAAAAAATTCTTAATACCACATTTTTGCTCTGATACAAACCGGTAATCCCTTAATTGGCCATTAAAACTGCTATGGATAGGTGGTGCATAGCGTGGCTGCTTTGCTGCTCTAGCATTAACAGGTGTTTCATGCTTCCTTTTCAGACCAGATGTAGATGGTTGTGGGGGCAATGTTGATGACTGTACATAAGAATTACACTTATGCCTTTTGTAATATGCCTTGTTTAATATTTTATGGCATCTTGGACACATTTTTGTGGCCTTTCTGCATTTCTTACGGTCGCAAATATGCCGGTGCCTAGACCAATTAGAACTAGATATATTTTTATTACACTGATTGCAATATTTTTGATTTGGCATTTTTGTTGTTTATTTATATAAAATTTCCTGGTCCAAAAAAACAGCACTATTGACAATATGCCAAAACAATTATAACAGCAGTTAGTGGCTGAGCCGATGCTTTTATACCCAGACAACAGCAATAACTAGGCTCTGGTGATCCCCAATATAAAATAATTTTGCTCTTTTATGCTGTTGTACAACACTCTTTACCAGGTTTCAGATCTGGGAGCTATCAGTTGTATATCAACTAGCAGTAATTATTCTCAAAATCTCACGTGTGGAGATATTATTTTGCCACATGTATTTCAATCTTACACATTTTATCAAGACTCAAACCCGAGCCTCTTGTTTACAAGGCAGCAATATTAACACTTTGCCATCAGGGGAGGCCTCACATTTTACCAGGATTCAAACCCAGAGCTCTTGTTTACAAGGCAGCAATATTAACACTTTGCCATCAGGGGAGGCCTCGCAAGCAATTTGCACACCTGCCCTTGCCCTAATGTATTGATCGGGAAGTTGAAGAGCAAGAGAATATAAGTATTTTTGGTTTAGTAATCAAGAGGCTTCTGGGTTTGAGTCAGCCCCCTCTAGAATCAATCTGAGGGGGGGGCTCATCATTTCTACACTAGAATTCAAGATTCCTGGGATTTTGACAGAAAAACACACTGTAAACAATAAGATCATATGGGAACTTGACATAGTTTTAAGTGTAGGCAAATCTGTCTGTTGAGGCTTCTTCTTTTCTACACTAGAATTCAGAATTCTTAAAATTAAGAGCATATCACACTTGAAGAATTGGGGCATATGCCCCTCTTGACATAGTTTTAAGTGTAGGCAAATCGGGCTGTTGAGGCTTCTTCTTTTCTACACTAGAATTCAGAATTCTTAAAATTAAGAGCATATCACACTTGAAGAATTGGGGCATATGCCCCTCTTGACATAGTTTTAAGTGTAGGCAAATCGGGCTGTTTAATCATTTGAGCTCTTCTTTTGTACAATTTTTGAGTTTATAATAGCATCAATTATACTACTTTCATTTTTAATTGGAGGATATAAATATGCATGATATGCACTATAATCATATTCCTTAGGTCTTTCTAACTGATTTGAATCTCATCCCGTTTCATGAAGAATCCTAAAAATGAATACTGCACTTTTCTGTATCTGCCACTTTCTACATCTCTTACTTTATACACAGCAAAACTGCATCTTTCAATAATTTCTCCTTTCCGATATATCTTTCTTTCAGGGCAGTAATAATATACTTTACTTCCAAATGAAAGCTCTCACATTCATAATGAACCTTTTTACAGAAGGTTGTTTCACGTTGATGGTAACGATTTCGATCACCAAGGAGCAGCACGTAGGCATATCACAGAGCAGCCAGAGCCAGTAGGACGAAAGTACTGTATGTTGACTTGCAAAAACGATGGTTGGTGTGTGAGTGAGTGTTTATATGGCACCAAAAATTCCAGTCTTTTGGGAGGGGTACATCTGTGCCCGTTCCGACGTTGGTTATAGTTATAGCCAGATAATTAAACAGTGCCACATGAAAGCATTCCATGTGTCAAAGAAGGACATCAATGCAGTGTTGAATCTCCATAGAGCTTGCACTGTACATGTTGCTGGAACCAGTCAAAGTGGGCCTCGGACATATCGGAAGCCCAAGCGTTCCTCCGATGTTGTGCGGAAAGTGAGATCCTTGGTGCGATGTGAAAACCCTGCAACGCAAAGAGTGATTGCACAGGCAGTGCAATGTTTCCCTGCAACTGTAAATCGCATCATAGCCCGAGATTTACAACTTGTGCGGAAGCACAAGGCTCAAGTTCATAAGTTGCGTGCCTCACATGTCCAAGAGAGGAAGACCAACAGTCGGAAGCTCTACGAACGCCATCTGGCAGGGGACCGCTGGAAGTATGTGGTGTTCCTGGATGAAGCATGGGCGTATCTGTCGGGATGTGGTAAAAAAGGGCCATCTACTATCGTCCACGTGATGCAAGAGGTCGATCTGAGTGGGTACGTGAATGTGCTGAAAGTTTTCCACGCGGGTTCATGGTTGTTGGTGGTTACTGCCATAACGGCAAACGTCCACTACGCAGAGTGGAAAAAAAGGCTAAAATAAATGCAGCCTATTACCAGACGAATATTTTGGAGCCACTTTACAGACATGATATTCCTTCTCTCTATGGCAGCGACACATCTTGTGTTGTCATCCACCAGGACAAGGTTTGCAGTCATACGGCAAAGTCCACGCAGGCATACATGGATCGGATGGCACGTGAAACGGGCATTCATGCAATCCCCTTTACAGACATCCCTGTAAAATCCCCCGATGCCTCTTCCATGGATTTTTGTGGGTTTCCGTTGTTGAAACGAGCCTTGGGAAGCAGACGGCCCCGCACAATTGAGGGTCTTTGGAAAGCTTGTGAGGAGGAATATGATCATTTGGACCAATGTGTTCTTCAACGCAGTTTCCTCCAATGGAAACTCCGCTGCAGGGCCATTGCTTCAGGACAGGGGTATCACGTGGAGCACCACCGCTCGTGGCGTCACGGTTTTTCTTAAGGTCAGGTGGGGTCTAACTTTGTTACCATGGACGTGAAACGACCTTCTGTAGTGTCATCTTTAATGATTATATTACTTGCAGTGTCGTAAAAAAACATTGATGAACTTGGAATTGTTCCAGTTGATGGCATTGGAGTGTTGTTATGCCAGTGTATTACTTTACGCAGTAGTGATTCTACTTCAGTATTTAATTTTCTAACATCCCCTTTTGGAAAATCTCCTATGAGGGTTAGATACCTTTTCACGGTATTGACTGTTCTCTCAGTCAACCCGTTTCCCGAAGGTTTATATGGGCAGAAATGCTTTAGTTCAATGCCTAACCTTTGGCAGAACATCTTAAATTGTTCACTTGTAAAGGGTTGTCCATTATCTGAGACTAACTCTTTTGGATAACCAAGTATGTAAAATTTGCTGTTTAAATGTCTAATTGCTTCCTGAGCCGTTAAATTAGAACATTACCAAACATTCAAAAATTTCGTGTGAGCATCAATACACAACAGAAATAAATAACCATTGAAATAGAAATGATCGACATGTACACGTTCCATGGGTTGTGATGTCGGTGTCCATGATGTAAGTTGTCGTTTTGCTGGAGCTCTTGCATTTGTCTGACAAGCATCACATTTTGCAACAAAACTTTCAATGTCAGAAGTCAATTTTGGTCACCAAACTAAATCTCTGCAAATCTGTTTTAATCTCACTACGCCACTGTGCAGACCATGAATTTGAGTGAGAAACTTGCATCGCAGTGACTCTGGCAATACAATTCTATTTCCCCACATCAACAACCCATCTTCTGTTGAAACTTCCAGACGTTTCTTCCATAAGGTAAAGGTAAAGTGTTCCACTGTGCTTAGCACCACGCCATGAAGGCGTATAGAGGGTGTGGGTGTAACGCCCCACACTTTCTTGATCCGGTCGTGAGTGGGGGTGATGTGATCAGCATCACGCCCCTGACCGCCTTTACCCCCCAGGGTTTCCCCCAGGTACCCATGTTATTCGACGCTGGGTGGGCGCCGGGGCCGCTTCCAACGTTAGAAAAGTTCCCGGATTTGAACCGGCCGGGGATCGAACCCGGGACCTTGAGCATGGTAGTCAGACGCGTTACCGACCTTTTTTTTTTTTTTTAAAGGAAATACCCCCTACACGGAGGTATCCCCCACCATTCACTCTTTTTCTCACTTTTACACTTTTCAATTCTTACATTTTTCTTTCTTTCTTATCAACTGGACGAACACAAATACCCATGCCTTACCCGGGACTCGAACCCAGAACCCCTGGCGTTGTAGCGCGCTTTGCTAACCACTTCGCCACGAAGGTCGACAACCTGAGCCACCGCGGCCACCGTTTCTTCCATAAAGCTACTACTTCCTCATTGATTTGTGGATCAATTCCTCTTGGCCAACCATTCTTAACGTAAATTGTTATTTTAGACAATAATTCATCGTGTGTTGTATGTTCCTTGATCTCCGCTATTCGTAACTGTTGTAACATTTGTTCTAGATCTGCATACGCTATCAAAACCAAATCTGATTGCAATTCTTCAGGTAGTGGTAAGCTTTACAAAGCGTCTGCTATTGGATCCTTCTTAGAGTACACTATTTCATAATTCAGAGATGCCATGAATATTTTCCATATCTGCCAACGTGCATTGTGTTGCATTGGCACTGGTGTATTCGAATCAAGCAATGATTTCGCAGTCGTTGAATCAGTGTATATTGTAAATTTTTGACCTGCCAGATTTTGTTATGTCCTAATATTTATGACATAAACAGGAATAAACATCTCAAGATTGGAACTTCATAATTAAATATATTCAAACTTGTAACAAGGTGGATTACATTATTAAAACTTAAAACATCCATAAGACACATAAACAAGATGCATGATCGTTGCTATGCACAGACTATGTACATTGGCCATAACTGCTAATTCACCATATATAATAATATATTTTATAATATATATCAATTGCTCTCGTAATTCCAATTGGATTAAATATTTCCAAAGACGTAGGAAGAGAAGAAAAAGTTCCCTTTAACAGCTGGTATATCAAAATCGTGCGTCATGTGACAAAACAAATTTTCCGTTAGTTTAATTATCAACTTCACGTTAACGAAGGGCAGTCGATGGAAGTGGCAAGTTAATGAACAGTGTAAAGAAACCATTAAACGAGCATCTTCTCTATCTTCACTCATCATAACTCATCATTTCCCTCACTAGACGCGTCCATTCTCTCGATTGTTGCGAGATGACCAGAGGAAGGTAAACCATAACCTTATTAAAATAATAAAGAATCAATAAAGAAAAAACACCGAATATGAAACTAATACATCCGTCTCTTGTCACTGTGAACCATAGAAAATCATGTTATTTCAAAAAAAAAAATTAATAAGCCATGCACGTAGAAAAGTAGGCAAATGTTCGATTGTTATTTACAACAAAAAATCACTTAAAGCATGGTCAAACATAGTTATAACGAAAGTCCATGGCATACATATGCCAAGTTCCATAGGTGTGAAAAAAAGAAAAAAATATAGAACACATATAAGACCTAAAACCGTAAAAAATGATGAAAAAATAACTTTAATTTGAAACTCATAAAGAAACAACACCCTTTCACTACACTACACATTGATAAGTCTAATGATACAGTGGAACGCACAGATATGCACCTGGATGAAGAAAAATTCAACATGAAACGCACTGACAAATTAAGTTTCACCTTGACGCACTATATTTATTGAGACAAAGAAGTGTTAGTGAAAATTCACTTGATTTCTGAAAACTGCTGTTGCGTTACTGAAGAAATATGTCACGCTATTGCGCGTAGGACGCACTGAAGCCATCGTGACTCATCTCACAAGTGCTTCAGCGACAGTAGTGAGAGCGCATATTTATGGAGAGATACACTCCCCGGAACACAATTGAGACGCACTGTGACGCACTCTTATTGCACTATGAAGCACAAGGCGCAGAGTGGCACATCAGGACTCTGAAGGGCATAATTCAATGTACGTGAGATCTTCGGAGCGGAAAGGGGCACGTTGAGAAAGAGGGAATCAGCCTGACATCCGGGCACTGGAAAAGGTTCAGCGTTGAAGCATCAACTTGAGACTGTGATGTACCATAGGCACATCTGTCAGGACCAAGGAACAGTCTGGACTGCAGAAAATCAACTCAGGTTACATCCTGACAACGGGAAAGGCTACAACCTGACGTTTTAGTATACAGTGAAGAGGTGCGGACAGATTGGAGAGAGGGAAGGGGAGGGGAGCATCTCAATTATAATAAGTGATTGCGACTAATCTATTGGACAGAAAAGTGCCCTCTGAGTGACTTGAAGGTGGTGTTATAGGTCGACAGAAATCAGTATCGGTGCAATTTGAAGAAACAGGTGGGGCTGAGAAGTTAATGGTGTCGCTTTATCGATGAAGCTGACAAGGGATGTGGAGCAAAGGCCTACGTGAAAATGTCTTGGTGGTACAAGAAACACATTGTAATTCAAGTGGGGAAATAATAGTCTGTTTGATTGTAGCTTTGGTGGCTAGAGGCTTGGCTGGGGTTGGATGCAGCAGCATGATTTCATTATCAGGTGGATGATGAATAAAGAAATCAGTATTGCAGCTATTGCAATCAGGGTGAGATCCATGTAGTATGAGATAAACATCTCTACCTTGTCTGTAGAAGAAATGGAAAAGGCGAAGTCAGTAAAAAAAAATCTAGTGTGTGTATACTAGGCATTTCCTTCTAGTATTCTGTGTAAGATAACAGGTATGTAAAATTTTTCAAGTGTAGTTGTATAGAAGTTTTAATGCGCTCCTGACTCGCCCGAAAAACACAGGGGGAATGGTGGGAGAAATATACGTATATATAGCCCCAATCCAAAATTTAAAAACTCACTCAATGACCGTTCCTCATGTTCTTAGCAACCTGTTTCCACGGCGTTTCTTTTGCACACATTGTTTGATTCATGTCTTCATTGTCTTCATTGTCAAGCTACATTTTTTCTCCCAGATAACACACAGATGAATCAACTCCTGCTTAGAAAAGGTGCTTCAAGCAAGAGTGACATCTACGTATGGAGATTCAGTCCAGATATAATTACGTATATATTGGTACACTCAATGCAAAAATATTTACGTCGTGCTTGTTTTAACTAAATGTTAAAAGATATAACAAACAATTCTTTAGAGTTTGCGTACTTGTTGTTAACCATGAAAACGGATATTGCTAGGGAACCTAAAGAATGCTTACTTTCACCCCGAAAGCTACTGTAAGGTAATTACGCTAGACTTTTCGAATTTCGAAACATGAGCATCAGAATTTATTACAGAGGAGAGGTAGGAATTTTAGGGGAATTATTTTTCAATTACGTTTTTTAAAAATATGAAAATGACAAAAGACGTAAATATAGATTTTCCAATTTAATCTAGTGTCGGTATTGAATTCGTTTATACGTATAAAATATCCAACTATCTTCAAACGGTTATTTGTTACTGAGTTTATTATTAAGAAAATAGACAATCTATTTTGAATAGTTGTACCGTATTCAAAACTTTCCAAATAAGCGAACCACGGCGTTGAGCGCACGATAGTGCGCGAGTATATACGAGGGTAGAAATATATTTAAAGTTACGTAGGCACCAGCACCTTTATTCAGGAGCAAGTATTATTATTTTTCGCAAATATGGTCTAAGAAAGCCATGAAATCAACTAAGATAAAGATACACATTTTGAAGTATGATCTTAAACATGTAATTTATTAATACAAGATTGGAGTATAACTAATTAATTATTACGCGCGAGTGGCATTCCTAGACAAGGCTCAACTGGTAACAACATGAATAACTATGCAACACTTTATAATACATGGCGAACTTTACCATATCGCAGCAGATTTTTTTAATTCGGCTAGCAACAGTACAAACATTTATAGTGGCATGTTTATTATTCTCATTTAATCATACACGTGATATACAAAACACATACATATTTTTTTAAAAAAACAACACATATACTGTTCTCGTTATTTTTAAAAAGAAGTACGAAAAGTTTCCTAACATGAAATATTATATATATATATATATATATATATATATATATATATATATATATATATATATATATATATATTGTAGCACTGAATAATAAACTGTGCTACAATGAATTTTCAGTCCATTATGTAAATAAGGAAAATGTTTCTAAAAACACCCTACATACCTAGAGTTATGTATGTTTGCTTTTCATGCAGCCAATTGTAGCACAACCATCGATAAACAAGCACAGGATAGAAACAAAAACATACGCTTCGGCCATGTTGGCCTGTGAAAGTTGACGGGCGACACAAATGCGTATATGCAGGCTTGGGAAGCTTTTCCGAATCCACAGAAATGTCCGTAAAATGTTAACGGTAGAATATTGTAAATTTCACGGTACCTTCTAACAGTGTAGAGAAAGTAAATCGAGTAAAACAAGAAACTCGTGTTAATCGGAAATCTCAGAAATCAGTATGAAACGTAGAAGACAGTGGAAACAACGAACTAAATAATCGAAGCTGTCATTTGTTTTCTCACTAATAACATATGATATTTTAGAGATATATTTTGTCAAAATCCGAACGTATCCTCCTCATGGTTTCCTCCACAATCCTCTTATAATAATGAACATTAGTCTTGATCTTCTTAAGATGCTTATAGTTTTCAAAACACTGCACTGGAAGAAATTCATTTCTTCCTAGTCTAGCCTCGTGCTTTTGCAAGCGTGATGAAAAACGAACGTAGTGGATATTTACAGATCAAAAGTTTTCATATTTCTAATATGGCCAGTTGATTTAAGCAATCTTAAAAATTATTTCAGTAATTGTTTATTATTCTTAAGCCGTTAAGGCACTACAACGCTGGCACTACATTTCTTTTGATATTTACTATACTTTTTCAACAGACGACCTCCTTGTCGGAGTGTTTATCACAGCGCTCTACAACACCAGGGGTCGTGGGTTCGAATTCCTACCCGGGCATGGGTATCTTTCTGAGTGTCTCTTCATCAATTTTATGATATAATCCCCCTTCGTCAGGATTAGACACAAGTTACAGAAAAGCAGCACTAAAAAAAAAAAAATTAAATCACATCAATTATTTTCAACATCGAAAATACAGTCTATAGTCGTGAAACGTATTTTTTAAGTAAACAAAAATTTTATGAAACATAAACTGCAGTGGAGCAAAAACTCATGTGAGTACGTGGTAAAATTGTTGAAAACAAGTATTTTTTTATTAGTTTGTAATGATATGTGATAAATTGTTGGACTGCTCTGTATTATCTTTCGGGACTTCTCAAAGTGGAGAGAAAGGAGTATCCCTGAGCATTTTGCTTTGAGTAGAGTAGAGATCACCTTCATACACTTCACGTCTATCGAATGATTGATTGCTCTTCTATCCCGAACTTTAGTAGAAGAGATTTCCACTGACCAATATTAATGAGAATATTTTATCCACGATAACTCTTCATATATCTGTTACTTGTTCTTTCCCTTCTTCCATCTCTTATTCCTTCTCTTTCTCTTGTTTGTTCTCCCTCTCATTGTTATCTGTTATTCGTTGCCTTGAAATTATTAACTTTCTTTCTTTATCTTTGTCAGTCTTCTTCTTTTTTCTTATTCGTTCCCTTAAAAGCATTCGTTCTCCCCCTCCCTTCTCTGTTATTCTATACCTCGAAATCATTCATTCTTTCTATCTCCCTCCTCCCTCTCTCTCTCTCTCTCTCTCTCTTACTAGTTTTCTAGAGCTCATTCTTTCTCTCTCTCCTATTCGTTCAAACGACCTTATTTGCTTTTCTTCTCTCATCTCTATCTCCAATTCGTTATCTCTTTTTCATCCGTTTCTGCGAATTCGCTTTTTTATTGGTTTCCTCGAACTCATTCGTTCTCTCCTTCTTATTCAATCGATGCGACCCACTCATTCTTATTTCCTTAGTTGTTCCCACGAAATCATTCGTTCCTTCTTTCTTGTTCTTTACCTAGAACCAATTCGTTCATTCACTCTCTCTCTCTCTCTCTCTCTTTTAACCGTTCCATCAAAATAATTCCATCTCTCTCTGTCTCTCTCTCTCATTCGTTCCCTCAAAGTCTATCGTGCTCTTTAAGTCACGCTCTTTGTCATTGGTTCCCTAGAACTCTGCTCCCTCTCCCTCCCATTTTGTTATTCCATAAACCGTTCGCTCTCTGTCTCTCCTCTCTCTTTGTTTCCCTCGATGTCATTTATTCTCTCACTCCATTTCTATCTTCTATTCGATTTCACAAATTTGTTCGTTCTCTTTATCTCTATCATTCTCTCTCCATTCCTCCTTCTCAAAAACAGATTTATTCCTTGTACTCATCCGTTCACTCCTTCTTATTGGTTCTTTTAAATTGATTCCTTCTCTCTCTCTGTCTCTCTTACTCGTTCCCTCGTAATTAATGCTTGTCGTCCTTCCTCTTTCTGTTTCCCTTCCCTTTTTTTCGTCACCGTTACATTCCTTCTCTACCTTATCTGTTCCTTTTCCTATTCCCCTTCCTCTTGCCTGTCTCATCTCGTTTTACTACCTATCCTCCTCTCTCTCTCTCTCTCTCTCTCTCTCTCTCTCTCTCTCTCTCTCTCTCTCTCTCTTTCTCTCTCTCCGTCTATTTTGACATAGAATTAGGACTTGAAACAGGTATCTTAAAATTTTTATTGCCTTAAGCTATAACTGCTTTACAGGCGTCTGTTGATATCGACAAGAAACCAATAAGTAGCTCACACGAGTATGTTAGTAGAAATGATATTAATGGCGAGGTCGTAACAGATTTTCTTCCTCGTTTGTAACATACACATTCTAATTATGATAAATACAATAAATAATGCCATTTAAAGTATCTTCCAATACCCCACTCTTATAATTTATGAATTGCACGATTCATTTTGAAATACGGCAATAATATTTTTCAATACTACAACCTTATGTGTGTACAGCTAATATGGGTACTATGTGTTTCATACCGCAATGCAATTCAAATTGAAAAAAGTAGTTTTGAAACTATCACATACAAATTTCAATTAATTTACGTTGGATGTATGCGACCTTCTAGTTTATTTTTATCATGATTAACTAACTAACTCTCTAGCCTTTTTAAACCTGAAGGGTCATGGATGCAGCATCAAAGGTCTTCCATCTGTAACTATCTTGAGCAAGATCTATACACTCTTTTCTATCCCTACCGATTTCCTTTAGGTCCATCTCAACGTTGTCCCTCCATCTTCGTCTTCCCACAGGTCTTTTACCATCGGGTTTCCCAACAAGAATCCTGTGAACTCCTCTTTCCTCTCCCATTCGTGCCACATGGCCTGCCCACATAAATTTTCTTGATTTAATTATTCTAATAATATCTGGACATGAGTACAAATTATGTAGTTCTAAATTATGTAACCTTCTCCACTCACCTGTCTGCTCATCCCTTTTAGGTCCAAATATTTTCCAAAGGATCTTATTTTCAAATACTCTCAATTTATGTTCCTCTTTCAATGTAAGGGACCACGTTTCACACCCATATAATACTACAGGCAAAATTACTGTTTTGTATATTTTAACTTTTAGTTTCTTAGATATTAAACGAGAAGACAAAAGTTTATGAAGAGAGAAGTAACATGCATTTCCTGAATTAAGCCTACTTTTTATTTCCTCTTTAATATAATTTTCATTTGTTAACATTACTACTAAGTATTTGAATTTGGAAACTGGTTCAAACGAGTTGTTATCAATAATTATATTTTGATTATTACCTAACACTTGGTTTCAACCTGTAAGCATATATTTAGTTTTCTCTTTGTTAACTTTCAAACATATCTCTTTAGCAGTTTTGAAAAATGTTTTAGCATTATTCTTAATTGTATTTATATCATCCCCTAATAAGTCTAGATCATCTGCATATGCTAACAACTGAGTCACACCATTTAATTTTAGTCCTTCTTTAGTTTCTTTTACCTTCTTAACAGCATATTCTAAGGCAAAATTAAAGAGCAATGGAGATAATGCATCTCCTTGTTTTAACCCATCATGAATTGTAAATTTGTCAGACACATTATTACCCACACGAATTTTACTTTCTGTTTCACTGGTGCATATTTTTATCATACTAACAAGCTTCTTAGGTATTCCAAACTCTACTAATATATTATATAATTTCTCTCTTTTGACCGAATCATATGCTTTTTTGAAATCAATGAATAGCGGATGGACATTTTGATTATATTCCCACTTTTTTTCAAGTGTCTGTCTGATGTGAAAAATCTGATCTGTAGTTGATCTGTTACGTTTAAATCCACATTGATAATCACCTATAATTTCATTAGCATATGGGGTTAGTCTTGTTAAAAGAATCTTAGATAATATTTTATATGTTGTTGAGAGTAAAGAAATTCCACGGTAATTATTGCAGTTCATTTTATCACCTTTTTTAAACACAGGAACAATTATGGATTCTTTCCACTGTTGAGGGATTTCTTCTTTACCCTCCATATTAAACAAATTAATTTATGAATTTGACATATTAACGAATTTTCACCATATTTAATTAACTCGGCCGGTATTAAATCAATGCCAGGTGCTTTGTTATTCTTTAGCCTTTTAATAGTATCTTTACCTTCAGTCAAGTTAGGTTCTGGAACTAAAGGTTCTGCTGTGTGTACTTCATTTACTTCTGATTTATCTCCTACATGAACATTTAAAAGGTCATTAAAGTAGTTCTTCCATCTATTTAGAATATCGCTTGGGTCAGCTAGATAATCACCGTCTTTATTTTTTATCAAGTTTACTTTAGGTTGCCACCCCTTTCTAAACTCATTTACACCTTTATATAAATCTCTGATATTTTTATTTTTGCTGTTTGTTTCAATTTCGTTAATTTTGCTTTTCAAGTAATCTATTTTTTTTACTTCTAAACGTACGGTTAACTTCTCGCTTTATTCTATTATAATTGCTTAGATTTGTATCATCAGAGTTATTTAACCACCTAAGTCTAGTCTGATTTCTTATTTCTACTAGATTATGACATTCATTATCAAACCACGGCTTACTTTTTCTCGGTTTATGGTATCCTATACTTTTTTTAGCTGCTGATTCTATTGCATTACGTATGTGCTCCCAATTCTTATTTACGTCTGTTTCATTTATATTTTCATCATCATATAAATCCTGCAAAACGTCAAACCCATTTGACAGTTTAATTTGGTAATCTTTCTTAATTCTTTCATCAGCAAATTTTCCTGTATTAAATTTTAGAACTTAGATTAGAATTTAGATTTTGTTGCTTATGATTTATCACTGCGAGTCTTTCTCTTAATTTAGCAATTAATAAATAATGGTCACTGGCACAGTCAGCACCTCTATGTGTACGAACGTCAATTATACTAGTATGCCTTCTCTTATCAATGAGACTATGATCTATCTGATTATGAGTTTCACCATCTGGAGAAGACCAGGTATATTTATGGATATCTTTATGTTTAAAAGTGGTACTTTTCACAATTAAATTCTTTGAGGTTGCAAAAGTAATCAATCTTATACCATTATCATTTCTTATTTCATGAAGACTTTCTTTTACCAATCGTGGGTTTAAATGTCTCTTCTTTGCCAATCTGTGCATTACAGTCACCTAACAGAATTTTCATATCATACTGAGAAAATTTATCAAAGACCTGTTCTAACTCTGTATAAAAATCATCTTTAGTATTATCATCTTTATCTTCCGTTGGTGCATGTATGTTTATTAAAATAATTTTACACCACCTACCCTGTAAAACTGCATATGATATCCTATCATTAATAAATTCTACTCTTTTAAGAGCAGAGATAATTCTATTATTTATGTTCCAAAATTATGATTTTCATTACCACCATAGAAAAAAGTATATTTTTTAGTTTTACAATTCCCTTCTCCTGGCCACCTAACTTCCTGGACAGCTACTACATCTAATTTATAGTTAACTATCTCATTAATTGTACACTGAAATGCCCCAGGCCGGTAAAGGCTCAGAACATTCCAGGTGCCTAATTTAATATCCTTATTCCTAATGTAGATCTTATCCTTAGTCCAGGGACCTCCCAAAGTAGTCCCCACCCGGAGATCCGAACGGGGGACTATTTTACCTCTGGAATATTTTACCTTGGGAACATCCATGGCCTCATATTGCTGTTTCTTGAAATCTCATCATGACTCATTGATATAATTTTATGATCACATGTAATTTTGGCACATGTAAATAAGAGTTTATTTTGATTGCAATATTTTACTAACTACCTATATGTATGAATCCAAGGGTACTTAAATATTGCATTCCTAACGCTAGCTAGCATTTACGACAAAAGTCATGTGACCACTGTTGAGCAATTTGGAATTATCGCAATACATTTTACCAACTAGATGATACGGAATTCTAGCAAGGCCATAACCCTCATAATATGGACAAGAATTCACCATTAAAGTGAAATACGCAATGTGTATATATATAGCCCTGTGAGGTCAAAGTATGTTGCATGCGTTGGGTATTATCTTGCATTTGATTTACCTTAATGGGATTTCTCGGGAGCGAAGGAAATTGCCCTTTCAGCATCTCCCTTGAAGCTGCATGCTTCCTTCTTTTCTCAGGTATTTGGAATCGAAAGCTTTGTCCAGCGGCGAGTTTCACAAAGCCAGGCGACGATAAACGCTTTACTGGAATTTCGTGGTCAAACCATGTTAACAACTATGCAGTTTTGTCATCGTTTCTGTATCTTTCTACGACGTCACACTTATTACCTGCCCCGTGCAGGTAGTATTATATTTCTCTCGGTGTACGTTGACAATGGTACGAACCAATAGTTCCAGCATTGTTACCGACTCATGCTACATGAGATTTTTAGGAATGAAACCGCCTGTGCTCTAACTGTGTTATTTCATTGTGGACATTCACAGAATAATATCACTGGACAAACCTTGTTTATCGTTAAAATTTTGCTTAGAACGCATCAAGTTCAAGTGATCAATGAATGCAGGTAATCGAAGACTTAAACACCATTTCAAACAATGCTGAATCTGCTACAAAATAACAAGTCATCTTCAAAGAAGGAAATGATGTGAAAATTCTGCACTTCCGTTGAGCTAGAAGAATCTATTCACTGTTATCCAGCAATAGTATAATCATACAAACTTTGAGAACATTCTCTACGTTAGAAACTCTCCTTTGGGCACATAAGAGCCTCTGATCACGTACATTTTCCCTGTCTCAGTATAATGTAATAAGTTTTATAGCAGACAGTGGTGGCAATTAGGGGGGCATGGGCAGTCACTCCTCCCTTACCATTTCTTGTCCACGCATTATGGCCTCTTAATGCCGAGCTACAATGAAGTTCACACAAAATGTCACAAGGCATTTCGAAGTGATAAATGAGTGTTACCTAAGAATCATTTGAGAGTTTCTTTAATGTAATTAAAAGAATTGGATGTGATGAGTTAGTATGATTGAATAACTAAAAAAAAAAGTAAAGTGTTCCCCTGTGCATAGCACCACGCCATGAAGGCTAATAGGGGGTGTGGGTGTAACGCCCCACACTTTCTTGATCCAGTCGTGAGTGGGGGTGATGTGATCAGCATCACGCCCCTGACCGCCTTTACACCCCAGGGTTTCCCCCAGGTACTTATATTATTCGACGCTGGGTGGGCGCCGGGGCCTCTTCCAGCGTTAGAGAAGTTCCTCGATTTGAACCGGCCGGGGATCGAACCCGAGACCTTGAGTATGGTAGTCAGACGCGTTACCGACTGAGCCACCGCGGCCAATCGATTGAATAACTAGCTTTTGTTATTTGAAACTCGAATTATACAAGTATCGGAAACAATATCGGTAAAGGTTCAAAGTGATATCGGTTCTGCTCTAATAAAATTACCCAAATAAATGTATTTTCAGTCCGTCTGTAATCAAAACACTTTAAAGTCCTGCATGTGAGATTGCAAACATTATTTTCTTTGTGACGAAATACGCATGATGAAGTTGATTAAATATACAATTATCTCATTTATCATTGAACTTTGTCGTTCTTTATTCCTTTCATTTATTAAACGATCTGTGGGATCTTGTTTTGATTTTGGTATACTTTTTCTGTCTCTGTGCTTGAGTGGTCAGCGTTCCAGAGGTCACAATTTCAACCACTAGTCAAGCTTGGATGTGCATCATTGTGTTTCTTCCAGCACGAATTTCATCAATTCATTATTATTCAACATTACCACCGTTAGCATAAGAGGTAGAAAATCGACGTGAAATAAAGTAACAAAACTAGAAGCATTAGAGATCCTCTAGTGCGAACCTACCCAAAAGCCACTGGTAAACGAGAGCTGTGACTTTTGCTGTCTGTTTGTTTGCATACATAAGGGATGCATTTCGATCACATTTGTCGGAGAAACTTATATCTAGATTCAATATTTCTTTAAAACGTTCCTATCTTTTAGCTTTATTAGCACTTCAATGGCGTTTTCATCATTGTTTTGATACCTTGTATGTGCCTTTTCCTTTACTTTGGTGAACTGTTTAATACCTAGCAGAATTTAAGCGATGGGTGATAAAAAAGACAAAAAGTACCATGGAATGTGACTCTCAAATTTCCATTGAAAACCGGAAATGTGATATTTTTAGATTCAAATTATGTGTGTTTTACATAATTTCGACAACCTCACTAATTCTACAGTCCTCCAATACAATCGAACCGATACAAAATATCCATGTACCTGTCCTTATTCCCACTTCATTTTTCACATGAAATAAATTATTACTCTTGAGGATAAATTTGAAGGCATTACACTTTAGTTTAATAGTTCTGTCGCATTCCGGGCACTTGAACATGTGGAAAACTTTACCTTCAGTGCTCCGGGAGTTCGCATTTTTAAAAATAGATATTATAATTTGTGAAACTCGCGCCATCTTATAATAAAGAAATATATTTTTCGAATATCCACTTGTAATAATTTATAATATTATTATGTGTAGATAGTGTGAAAATTGGCACAATTCCATCATTAAAAGCGTGTGTTTCAGTGTACGGTCAGAGAAAGTAGTTTGTGGGGCACTTGAACTACGATATTGTAATATCTTAAAGCCTGTTGTCTCTGCAACCCAAATATCTAAGTCATCGCTTAGGTGTGCCTTGTGAACCTGGCTTCTCGGGAACGATTGAGTATTGACAGCGGCGTGAGTCATACCACCAAGACCAGCCATAACAAACAACAGCTGAGTGTCGTGAGACCTCCAGAAAAGTTTCAGGAATTGGTTTCTTAACAACTACTCGTAAGGAAATGTTATCTTTACTGATATTAGAGTCATTGTCAAGAAAGTTCACTGAAGTGGTGGATTTCATCAAATCATCATCGCGCTACACATGCTGTCATTCCAGAAGTCCTTGAAAAAGATTGTAGTTAGAGACTTCTACTTGACAAATCATAAGACGAATGGATATTCATTATTCCTAACTTAGAATTTTGTGTAATGCATGGATCAGCATGTCCTATCATCCATTTCTTAACATCATTAATCATCCTCATCGCCTTTGTTGACGCAAGTGCTACAAAAGCAATATAAAATAAGTAAAATTAAGAAATTAATAAATGACATTTTCAGCGATTTCAAGCAGCTACTCAGTTGCATGTAGAAAGAGTTTCTTTAATTGAGATACATATTTAATTAAATATGGTGGAAATTCATTAATATGTCAAATTCATAAATTAATTTCTTTAATATGGAATAAAGAAGAAATCCCTCAACAGTGGAAAGAATCCATAATAGTTCCTGTGTTTAAAAAACGTGATAAAATGAACTGCAGTAATTACCGTGGAATTTCTCTACTCTCAACAACATACAAAATATTGTCTAACATTCTTTTAACAAGACTAACCCCTTATGCTAATGAAATTATAGGTGATTATCAATGTGGATTTAAACATAATCGATCAATTACAGATCAAATTTTTCACATCAGACAGACACTTGAAAAAAAGTGGGAATATAATCAAAATGTCCATCAGCTATTCATTGATTTTAAAAAGCATATGATTCGGTTAAGAGAGAAATTATATAATATATTAGTAGAGTTTGGAATACTTAAGAAGCTTGTTAGTATGATAAAAATATGTACCAGTGAAACAGAAAGTAAAATTCGTGTGGGTAATAATGTGTCTGACAAATTTACAATTCATGATGGGTTAAAACAAGGAGATGCATTATCTCCATTGCTATTTAATTTTGCCTTAGAATATGCTGTTAGGAAGGTAAAAGAAACTAAAGAAGGACTAAAATTAAATGCTGTGACTCAGTTTTTAGGATATGCAGATGATCTAGACTTACTGGGGGATGATGTGAATACAATTAAGAATAATGCTAAAATATTTTTCAAAACTGCTAAAGAGATAGGTTTGGAAGTTAACAAAGAGAAAACTAAATATATGCTTACAGGCCGAAATCAAGAGTTAGGTAATAATCAAAATCTAATTATTGATAACAACTCGTTTGAACCAGTATCCAAATTCAAATACTTAGAGGTAATATTAACAAATGAAAATTATATTAAAGAGGAAATAAAAAGTAGGCTTAATTCAGGAAATGCATGTTACTTCTCTCTTCATAAACTTTTGTCTTCTCGTTTAATATCTAAGAAACTAAAAGTTAAAATATACAAAACAGTAATTTTGCCTGTAGTATTATATGGGTGTGAAACGTGGTCCCTTACATTGAAAGAGGAACATAAATTGAGAGTATTTGAAAATAAGATCCTTTGGAAAATATTTGGACCTAAAAGGGATGAGCAGACAGGTGAGTGGAGAAGGTTACATAATTTAGAACTACATAATTTGTACTCATGTCCAGATATTATTAGAATAATGAAATCAAGAAGACTTAGCTGGGCAGGCCATGTGGCACGAATGGGAGAGGAAAGAGCAGTTTACTGGATTCTTGTTGGGAAACCAGATGGTAAGAGACCTGTAGGAAGGCCAAGACGAAGATGGAGGGACAACGTTGAGATGGACCTAAGGGAAATCGGTAGGGATGGAAAAGAGTATATAGAACTTGTTCAAGATAGGGAAAGATGGAAGGCCTGTGTTGCTGCAGCCATGAACCTTCGGGTTTAAGAAGGCTAGAGAGTTAGTTAGTTAGAGATCCAAGGGCCCCCCTCGTTCTGCTTCATTGTCATTTTCCCTCAACTTTACCTGCCGCGGTTAACCTGATGTTGACTAATGCAACATTAATTAAAACAACCAACCAACGAAACAATCCACAAAGTGCACCAAAGCGACGCATGTTATGAATAGGTAAACTATCTGATATTATGCTAGTTGAATTTAGTAATAAAATGGAAATTTTGGGGTCCAGTTAAGTGGCTGCACATCCATTATGTAATCGCGATATCATCAAATTTGTACGAAGCGTGTCTACACATACGTAAAGTGCCAGTCCCCGTGATGGACTATGTAGCGCAAAGCCATGGCTTTAAGATCATACTTGTTTTGTTATTGTTTATTTTAGTAATTTCCTCAGTTTTCTTCCTTTGAAGTTAAATTATTTATGACGACGATTTATGATTACATTAAACACATGAATGAACATACACAATGAACACTTTTTGGTCGGAATTCGAATTAGGAACCTTGTTCGGCAAGAAATACAAATATCCATAAGGCATGAGTGTTTCATTGGAGATGTTCCTCTACTTCCGTCATTTTATCACTAATATATTTCTTTAATACACAACAATAAATCAAAACTACCAAAATTAAATATTATATTGTATTTTCACATGCATTTGTTTTTTTACGGTTAGAGTGTGAACTGACACCTCTTTATTTATGTTGCGTGTGTAGTTAAAGATAGGAAAAATGCTTGTGGAAGGATTAAGGCTATGAGAATTCCGTCCGTGACGGAGTGGTTAGCACAATGCGCTACGATGTCTGATGTCCAGGGTTCGAATCCCGCCTTTGGTATTGGTGCTCTTTGTGAGTGCCCCTTCATCAATTTCATCATACAACTCATCCCGGGTTCAGTCTCCTGGAATTTTCGGCCTGTGTATAGAGCCGGTGGCAACCCACCATCGTGAGGAAATTGGGGAGCTCCGAGTGAGTAAGCGAAATCCGGTCGCGAAGTCCTACAACGGCTGGAGGTTGGTCGGGCTGATCACCCGTTCCCCCTAGTCTGGCTGCAGATCTCCACTCCCCCCTGGTGTCCCGCGTGGGAGGGAGGCCAGCAGTCGGTAAGTAAGCAAGAGCCCAATATTGGGCTGTAGCGCTATAGGGTTAGGGTTATCTTTGCATTGAAATCGAGTGGGAAAATGGGTAGAATTTGCATGTCCTGAATTGCCACAAATGTATATAGTTATTTCATTAATATTGGCCAATGTCTTTGAAGCAGTACACAATTATCATTAGAGTATCATAAGTCACGATCTTATACATGAAAATATCCGTTTGAACTGTACCAATTAATTTTACTCTGCTAACAAGCATTTCGTCTGTTGCAGTATCACAGGAAGATAACATCGTCCTGCAATGTATGTTCAAGCCTCTAGACATTTTCCATTAATAATATCTAACCACAATAATAAGTTAGAAGAAATAACTCGCATTTTCACAACTACCGATTTTCTCATTTATCTTCATCACTTCGAAAATTATTTCTCGAAGATAGCTGCTATACTACGTACAAGAAAGCAAATTCAAAAGTAATGTAACAGTTCAATTATATAAATACACAACGACAGTTACAATATTGGAGGGACAGGATAAATAAAACTTGTTGACACAACGGAAGTAAAGGGCGTGGTGTAGAGGTTAGAGTTCTCGATTCGGCTGCTAGTGATCCCAGGTTCGATTCTCCTTACGAGGTGTTTGTTCTCTTTTTAATTCTCTTTTTATTAATGAAGAGCATGGTCACATTAGTAGTGTAATTGGTGATAGGATGAGGACAAAAATCATACAAATGAAGAGCTCATATGATTAAACAGATTGATTTGGCTATACTTAAAACAATATCAAGATGTCTATATGAATCAATTGGCCAAGTGTGGACACAGTTAAATCTAAAGAATCTTGAGCCCTAGTGTACAAATGAAGAATCACACAGTGTACAAATGAAGAGCTCATATGATTAAACAGATTGATTTGGCTATACTTAAAACAATGTCAAGATGTCTATATGAATCAATTGGCCAAGTGTGGACACAGTTAAATCTAAAGAATCTTGAGCCCTAGTGTACAAATGAAGAATCACACAGTGTACAAATGAAGAAACCTCAGCAGATTGATTTGGCCATGTGTGTAAAAGCTGAATCTGTGAGATTGTTGTTTGTAGGCCTGCTAAACATATCTAATACAATACAGGATTACCTTGGACAAAGGCAGGCTGCAAATTGAACTGTTACCTGCTTTCTTCCTAATCTTTGATCAGTTTATTGCCCGGGGCAGTAATTACTTAGCTCAGAAATACATTAGTCTGTCAGACAGTTATGATCGGGGAGATAAATTATGCACGCTTGGGGGCTTTCATATGCTGGCACGCATGGGGGATAATCTACACAGAAAAAAATAAGCTGAAAGGGGGCATTATTGATATTTCTGTGCAATTCTAGGGAAAATTCCCTTTGCATGATAGCATGCACGCCTGACACATGCCATTGACTCAATTCACTGGAAGGGCATGAAACTTTAATTGATATTTCTGTGTAATAGGGGAAATTCTTACTAAAAGGATATTACTCCTTTGCATGACAGCATGCAGACCTGGCTCCAATTCTAGAAGTCTTTGCTCTGAAATAATATATACACACGTGAGACTTTGAGAATATTCACTGCAAGTCCAAAGACTGTATTTAGCTGATATCCAGCTCATAGCTCCTGGGTCTGATACTCAGTAGAGCGTGGGCATAGCCCCATGGCTTATATGCCTTGTAATCAAGAGGATCCTGGGTCTGATACTCAGTAGAGCGTGGGCATAGCCCCATGGCTTATATGCCTTGTAATCAAAAGGCTCCTGGGTTTGAGGCCTCCCCATGGTGAAGTGTTAATATTGCGGCTTTGTAATCAACAGCTCCCGGGTTTGATACCAGGTAGAGTGTGTAGGCCTCCCTGATGGCAAAGTGTTGGTATTATTGCCTTGTAATCAAAGGCACCCGGGTTGAGGCCTGGTAGAGTGTGTGAGATTGAAATACATGTGGCAGAATAATATCCCCACACGTGAGACTTTGAGAATATTCACTGCAAGTCCAAAGTCCAACTTTGATTGTATTTAGCTGATATCCAGCTGATAGCTCCCGGGTTTGATACCTGGTAAAGTGTGTTATACAACAGCATAATAGAGCAAAACTACTCTATATTGGGGATCACCAGAGCCTAGTTATTGCTGTTGTCTGGGTATAAAAGCACCAGCTCAGCCACTAACTGCTGTTATAATTGTTTTGGCATACTATCCATAGTTCTGTTTTTTTTTGGACCAAGAAATGTTATATAAAAAAACAATAAAAATGCCAAAATTGAAATATTGTAATCAATGCAATAAAAATATATCTAGTTCTAATTGGGCTAGGCACCGGCATAATTGTGATTTTAAGAAATGCAGAAAGGCTACTAAATTGTGCCCAAGATGCCATAAAATATTAAGCAAAGCATATTACAATAGGCATAAGAGTACTTGCTATGTACAGTCATCAACATTGCCCTCACAGCCATCTACATCTGGTTTTAAAAAGAAGCTTGAAACACCTGTTAATGCTAGAGCAGCAAAGCAGCCACGCTATGCACCACCTATCCATAGCAGTTTTAATGGCCAACTTAGGGATCACTATTTTGAATCAGAACCAAGATGTGACATTAAGAATTTTTTGAACAGTATAAATCCTGATGTGCAGGCAATTCTAAATGCACAAAATGGCTCTTATAAGCTGTCCTTCAAATTGTTTACACAATATAAGAAACCAAATGGCACAAAATTTACACAGCCCCAGATAACAGAAACTGTAGCTGTATATTCAAATGCAAATTTAGACAAAATAATAAGCAGTTTGATAGAGCAATTGAATATTAAACACTCTGAATTTGCAGCAAAAGAATCGGGATGAAGCCTATGTGGAACTCCACACAAGCTCTATGTTAATATTTCTGAATTCAGACCATTACAAGGTTCTACATATCTGCCATTACCTGCCAATATCAAAAACAAAAAAGCCGTGGTTAACATAGAAAATAATGATGAGAAATGTTTTCTGTGGTGTATTTTAGCTGCTTTGTTTCCAGTTTTAAGGCATCCTGAGAGAATAACTTATTATAAACAACATAAACATGATTTTGATGATGCTATGAAGGGCTTAGAATATCCAATGTCTGTTCAGAATATTGATAAATTTGAAAAAGAGGCCAGAGATATTAATGGTAAACAATTATCTATTAATGTATTTATTTGTTCTACTGGCCGTGGCAATTGCTTGATAGAACATCTCAGAATCAGTACACTTGATGATGATTCTGCTGTTCCGATTGATCTGCTCTTAATTGAAGAGGATGGCACATATCATTACACTCTGATACATAGTTTTGAAGCTTTAGTCAGAAAACAACTAGACAAATCTAAGACAATATTCAAGTAGTGCCGAAGATGTTTAACTGTATTTGATGGTAGAAAAATGGTGAATGGTGTTTGTGAAGAGAATGCAGAAATTGCTAAAAACAAGTTAATTGAACATTTAAAATACTGTGGCAATCATAAACCTGTTCATATGGTGATGCCTAATCCAAGTGACAATGCCAAATTCAAAAAATTTGAAGCCTTGTTGGAACACCCAGAATATATAGTCTGTGATTTTGAATCAAACCTCAAACCCCTTGCATTATGCAGCCCAGATCCTGATGAATCTTCAATTACATCATACCAGTTACATGAGCCTTCTAGTTTTTATTATGTTGTTGTACAGGATGGTGTTGTTAGTGAAGAATATTTATACATGGGACCAGAAGCCATCAAAGAATTTGCACATATAATAGAAAATGAATGCCATGACATAGCATCTAATGTCTTATTAAAATCAAAACCTATGTTGCCTTTAACAGAGGATCAGATTGAAGATTTCAACAATGCAGAAAAATGCCCGGTATGTGATTCTGAATTTTCAGATACAAATATCAAGGTGCATCACCATTCTCATACAGATGGTAAATTCAAAATGGCCCTGTGTAATAGCTGTAATATTAAGATCCAGAGACCAAAATTTGTCCCCATATTTTGCCATGGTGCATCCAATAATGATTTTCATCATCTGATCAGGTACGAGGGGTTTGACAAGCAGAATTTAAATATTTTAGCAGAAAATGATGAGAAATATATTGCTATTAGCAAGATAATTAAAGTTAATGGTGTTCCCATTCACTTAAAATTTCTTGATTCCTACAGAATTCTGTCAGCTAGCCTTGCCACTCTGGCAAGTCAATTATCTGATGATCAATTCAAAATCACATGTGCTATGTTTCCAAATCAGGACCTGAAATTAATTAGGCGGAAGGGTGTATACCCATATGACTATATTACAGATTTTTCTAAATTTGATGAGTGCTCTCTGCCACCACAACAAGCATTCTACAGTAAACTCAGGGCATCTGGAATTACTGATGATGATTATCACCATGCCCAGTTGATGTGGAACCAATTAAAATGCCAGACATTTGGTGATTATCATAAGGCATATTTAAAACTTGATGTGACTCTCTTAGCTGATATACTTCAAGCATTTAGAAAATCATCGATGGAAAATTATAAGCTGGATCCAATGTATTTCTACAGTGCTCCAGGCCTAGCATGGTCTGCAATGTTTTTGAACACTAAAATGCAATTGGATCTGATCCAAGATCAAGATATGTATCTGTTTATGGAGCAATGTATAAGAGGAGGCATGGTGCAATGTTCTCAGAGATATGCCAGAGCAAATAACAAGTATATTCCCAATTATGATCCAGCACTGCCATCAAATTATATACTGTATGTAGATGCCAACAGCCTGTATGGTTATGCTATGATGGATAAATTGCCATATGCAGGGCTTGAGTGGGTTGAAGATTTCAATATTGAAGATCTTAAGGATTTTGATGACAGTAACTGTGGCCTGTTCTTAGAAGTTGATCTGACAATTCCTGATGATTTACACTACAAATTTTCTGATCTGCCCCAATTCCTGAGGTTAAGTGTTCACCTGGCTCTAAACAGAAGAAGCTCATGATGACTCTAGAGCCAAAACAGGGCTATGTCATATATTATAAAAACCTCCAGTTCCTGATGCATCATGGTGTTCAAGTGACCAAAGTTGGCAAAGTCTTAAGGTTCAGGCACTCAAGATGGTTGAAGCCATATATTGATACAAACACAGATCTTCGAACATCTGCAATGAGCCAATTTGATAAGACCTGTTTAAATTGATGGTAAATTCAGTGTATGGCAAAACCATAGAAATTGTCAGAAAACATACTGATGTTAAATTAATTACTGACCCCAGCCTGAGCAAAAAATTGATAGCAAAGCCTAATTTCAACTACAGAAGAATTTATGATGGCAATATGGCACTCTTCAACATGAAAAAACAAAGATTAAGTTTGATAAGCCTATTTATGTAGGGGCTGTGATATTGGAATTGGCCAAATTACACGTGCTAGAGCTCTATTATGATGTGCTGAAGCCTTTTTATGGTGATTGTGTAAAACTGATGTACATGGACACAGATACTTTTATTCTTGATATTCAGACAGAAGATGTTTATCAAGATATGTCACAGCCTGCATTGCTTGAATATTTTGATACCAGTGAACATACAAAGATTCAACCCCACAACAAAAAGGTGCCTGGCAAGTTAAAAGATGAGACACTTGGTGATGTTATTGTGGCATTTGCTGGGTTAAGGGCCAAGATGTACAGTTTTGAAACATGTAGTGGTGTTGTTGCCAAAAAAGCCAAGGGCATTGGCAGAGTAACTGTGGACAAAGAGCTTGAATTTGAAGATTACAAAAATTGCCTCAAAACCCAGAGTTTAATAAGAACATCAGAATGCAGAATTCAGAATGTGGATCACTTGTTGACTACAAATGTTGTAAGAAAAGTGGCTCTGGACCCACATGATGTTAAGAGATGCATTTTATCATGTGGCATACATACTCTACCATGGGGTCATTGTGATTTGAAAAGTGGTAACCAATGCCCAATTACAGAGCATGATTTGAAATAAATAAACATGCCAATGAACTTATTAGGGTTCAAAAAACAGGCTATTATGGACCTGCCAACACCAGCACCCTCTCCTGATATACAATCTATGATATCTAAACTAAGTGCTTTGTTAATTATTCATCTGAACAGCATACTTACAGATGTTGATGATAAAACAGGTTATACATATTTAACAATAATTTAAATCATTACCAATTACCTGTAGGTGGTCAATTACAATTTATTACAACTCCCGAGGGCAATCAAGATTTCAGTAGGCAAAAATATTTACAGAATTAAGCACTCAAACATGGTTTCTGGCACTGTATATACTGTTTCTGCTGGTCACTGCTTATATATTGAGGTCCCAAGATCCTATGACAAGCTTATACCTTTTTTTATAGAATTAAGAATTAGATATTTTATAATAAATAACCACTAAAACAAAAATGCCTAATGATATATTTGGCCATACAAGGCATGAAGATCACAGTGATGAGATTCTGATGCTTGATGTCAGAGTCAAAAAATTAAGAAGTGATTTACAAGCTTTACAAACCACACTCAATGCCAGTCTTCAACTAGAAATTACAAATTTACAATCACAATGCATGGACCTTCTTCTTAAAATTGATTCAGAACTCAAATTACTGCTTCAAAAATATACTGTCTTGGCTACAGTAGATAATTTTCAAAGTTTAGAGGAGGCTGTAGCAGCTCTTCAAGCCAAATTTAAGACTCAGGCTACCAACTCTGAGCAATTGAAACAACAATTGGAAGAGCAGATTAATAATGTCCAGGCACAGCTCCAAACAATTGTCAAAAGCATAAAATCACAAGAAGATTTTGATCTAGTAATTTCCACTCTAAAGGAACAGATTCAATCACTACAGATACCTAATCTGGACCCCTTGAACAATGCCATAGCCGAGGTTAAAGAAAAAATTGAGACACTTGAAAATTTTATGAACAACTTGCCATCTTCTGATGCTCTGAGTGCTATAACTCGTAGTGTTGCCAACATCAAGCTGCAACTTGAAACATATGCAGATTTTGGAAAAATTCAGAGTACAATAAGCCATCTTGAGGGTACAATAGCAGCAGTGCAAAGTGATCTGACAAATGTACAAGAATCTCTAGAATCTCGCCTGCCTGGTATTGTAGATACCCTTGTCAGTGTCCAGCAACAAATCACCAAACTTGAAAACCTCAACACTAAATCTGAGCTATCTCATTTTCATCACTTGATCGATGATATCCAAACAAAGCTTGAAATTTCACAACAATCAACACTTGTATGTTTTCTCTAAGAGCTTGGAACAATTAAAATATCAGCAGCTGATGAAGCTATATGATGGACTGGATATAGCCACTTTTGAATCAGATGTTAAGCCACTCCATGATTGTCTTGATAACTCTATTGTTGTGTTTGATGACATTATACTGGATAATCAAAACAAGGTTAGAAATTTTTTTACACAGGGCCGACACAAAAATATAGATTGCTTCTACCTGGCACAGACTTTTTCTAAAATACCGAAGCAGCTGATCCGAGACAACAGCAATTTTATATGTGTGTTTCATCAAGATCATACCAACCTCAAACACATACATGATGAATATGTAGGTGGGGACTTGAGCTACAATGATTTTTCCAAGTTTTGCAGTAGGTGCTGGAACCAGGACAGCTATGGGTTTGTCACAATTGATATGACAAGGAAACCCAATAGTGGTAAATACAGAAATAAAATCAACAATTTTCTAGACATTGAAACATATATAAATTACCACGAAAAGACCAATCGTTGATGATCTTAAATTAAGAGATTATCTTGTAAAAAGATTTAAGGGATGGAAATCAGAGAACCGAGGAATCTATGAACAACACAAGCAAACAGAACAGCCTATTATTGATGCTATTAGTGAATTACGTAAAAATATCAAAACTGTTACAGAGCAAAATCAAAATTTGATCACAGAGCTTGTACCTGTAGCTGCTAGGAACATATTAGATTATCCAATCACCCCACTTTCTAGTATTTATACACCTAGTCCTGTTGCTCCTCAAAGAATTGAAGCTACTCAGGATCCTATTGAATTGGGTCTTCTTGCTCAAAAATATTTAAGCACACCTAAAGACAACAAAGATGAGGTGTTTGGTTTATATGCTGACACAGAGCATGATGGTAGCATCATACATAGAACTGGCAATTTCAGAGTAACATTTATGGGAGATGATCTAATTGTATATTCAGAATCTCATCTTGGAGAAAGAGGTGCTTTTGTTAAGTACCCTGGCACACCTGGATTGTGGGAACTGATGACTAGGAAAAGGCGTGGAAACTATACAGATCAAGATTATGAGCATTACAAAGAAATATTAATAAAATCAGATGCTCTATACCAGAACAATGATCCCACACAAAAAAAAGTCAAGTCTAGCAGTGGAGCAATATACAACAACTTAATCAAGCCCATATGGTCACACATCAAGACTGGTAGTGGGATCAAACAATACAACACCCTGCCTAAAGAATTTGTGTGGGTTGATGATGTCAGGAAACTTGTAGATAGGTTGCTGGTGATATCTGGGGAGGAAAATGCTGGCAACCACAATTTTTACAATGAAAAGGTTGGAATTATGGACATGACAAGCACCAAATTGTCTAATTTTATAGTTAATGACACTAAGGGGATTGGATATCTTATAAAAATTATTAATACTCTACCACCTAAATTTTGGAATATCTCTGAGAGTCGGGGGCTGGTTAATGACATCATAAACAAGCTGCCATTTGAACTACACATACCAGGCTATCAGTATTGTGGTCCCGGTACAAATTAGACCATAGATTAAACAGAGGTGACCCTGGTGTTAATCCTCTAGATGCTGCTTGTAGAGACCATGACATAGCATACAACACACATACTGATCTTGACAAGAGACATGTGGCAGACAAAAAATTAGAAGAGGCTGCATTTGGTAGATTTGTAAGCAAAGAAGCATCTTTGGGTGAGAGAATAGCAGCATTGGGGACCACCATAGCTATGAACACAAAAAAAAAACTGGGGTGGGGGTTGTGATAAATTAAATAAATTTAAGCCACTTAATTAAGCTATGTAAACCCAGAATATGTATATAATAAACCTACAATGAAGGCCAAGGGTGTTATGTATCAGATACCTTATGCAGGTCTTAAATCTCTTAAAACTATTGATAGCCTTCTAACCAAAAAGCAGCGCAAGAAAAAAAGCTCTTGTCTTGCCAAGGGCCATGGTATGAAATTATTACTTAGTAAACCTCAATTAAAAAAATTACAGCATTCCAGAAAAAATTGCATACAGGGGGCTTCATATTTAGTATCCCGGCCATCTTAGCAGCTTTGGGGGCTGTGGGGAGCTTGGCTGGGGGATCAGCTGCCATAGCAAAAACAGTAATAGATGCCAAGAAGAATAAGGCAGAATTAGATGAATTGAAGCGCCATAATCTGGCCATGGAGAAACAAGGCAAAGGTGTTAAGAGAGCCATGAATAAGTTTAAAAAAAACAAGAGCCGCTTACAAAACAAGATATTGAATCAAGCCACTGGGCATCAAAAATTTTAGAGGTGTATACATGTCTGAGTCTTTACCAGAACAACCACTCAACAAAGAGTGTGGCATAGTTAATTTGGATAAGAACAAAAATCAGGGCACTCACTGGATCTGTTATCTTAAATATTTAAAAGATGAGGCATTTGTGTTTGATTCATTTGGAGGTGTTCCACCTGAAAATTTAGTAAAATATCTAAAATCAACTAATCTTTATTACAATAATGCCCGTGTTCAAAACTTCAAAGATGTTAATTGTGGACATTTGTGTTTATCTGTTCTTAGATATCTGTCTCAAATAAATAAACCATCAATTGAAGATTTTCAAAAGACCCTGTGGTATCTGAAACATAATAGGAGTATTCCATCTCACCAGCCAAAATTCAATATTGAAACTCAGATTACATGATGATATAGTGTATCCCAAAACAATAGCTCTCAGAGCATTTCATGGCATGTACTTGATCCCTAATATTACACACCACAACAAGATTGCAGTTGGTGACCAAAACGTTGTCATCACTCCAGGGCAATATAATCTGTCTACTCTAAATGCTCAGTTACACAGAGGTATAGTGTTAACTCAAAATTCTGTCACTCACAGAGTAGAGATTGTGTCTGCTACAGAAACAGTGGATCTGGGTACTATAGGAGAGCTGTTAGGCTTTGAGAACAACACAAAACTTGAACCAGCCATAAAAGACACTGCTATTAATATACCTAAATTCTTAGCCATAGAGACTCTGAATATTCACTGTAATGTGGCTGAGGGTATGATCACCAAATCAGATGGCATAGGCACTCACAAACAAACTGGCATCATTGCAACATTCAAACCTAACTCTGAATTTATGGAACCGATCATCTACACTCCATCACCAACATTATATTTTCCTGTGTGCCATAATAGAATAGATTACATTGAGTTGATGGTCACTAATGAAAAAGAAGAATTAGTTGATTTTGCTGGAGCCACAACAACTGCTATCATTGAAATTAATATTTAAATAAAAATACATACAAAAAAAATGGAAAATATTGAGAGTTATGAGCTACAATCATTCCCCCCAAACAGGAGGACCTTTGCAAATTTAAATCAAGCCAACACAGAGATTGAGGTTGATCTTGATGTGGGAGATGGCTTTATACACCCCCACAGAGCAGATCTATATATCAAGTTTGATGTTGTAAAGCTCGATGGTACAGATTATCCTGCAAATTCAAATATAAGATTGGTAGACAATTTTGTGCCACATCTGTTCTCTGAAATTGAGATCAGAAAACATGGTGTTGTTATAAACAGAGTAGATTACCCTGGTATTATTTCTACAGCTTTGGCCACACTAAAATTATCCAAGACCGAGGCATCATACTTCAAAATAGGTGGATTTGAGGCTGGTGATAAAATAATATCTAAGAGCCACACAGTATTGTTTCCTATGCGCCTGTTGCCAGGATTCTTCTCAGATTACAAAGATATTATGTGGAAGGGTGGTTTAAGAATTACATTTAGAAGAGCTGCCAATGATAATAATGCTTTGATGAGGTACAGTACATTAAACTCTACAGGGGAAGCTCTGCCTAATACCCTACCTGATGAGGGCAAGTGCCTTATTCAGACTATGGAGCTAAGAATCCCGGTTGTTGAATATGAGGCCAGTTATGCCCTTAAATACAAAGCAGATATCCTAAAAAATCCACAGGTGCCTTTACAATTTTATACATATCAATGTGTGCAGAAGCCTGCCACTGGAAGCTATTATGAATTTGATGCTACAAACTCATTCTCCAGTATACAATATGACATGCCAGATTTTGTGGTGGTACTGTTTCAGACTGGAAGAAACAATAATCAGGAAAAAAATTCAAGTAAATTTGATAGCTGCAACATCAAGAACATATATCTTAAAAATGGCAGAAATGAGGTGTTTCCTAGAGAAAATTATAATTTAAACATGTCCAAGGATGATTTTCTTAAATTATACGAGGCATTTACAGCATACAAAAGGGTCACTTCTGGCAATACTGACATGTATTACACACCAGATGAATTTAAAACACAGAGACGCATGTTTGTCATCAACACTTCAAAAAGGAAACAAGTTGTGGTTAATGACAGGACAAACATTAAAGTTATCTGTGAATTCCACGATACACTCCCTGATGACACTATATGTAGTGTTATTCTTATAGGTGAAAAATCATATGTTTATGATGTAAGAAATGAGAGAGTCACAGAGCAATTCTAGAAGGCCTCTTTGTACTAGATATGCAAGTTGGGCCTGGTGTCCAATTAAAATATTGAGCATATTCCAGGTAACATATTAATTCTGTGAACTTAAACCGGAAGTAGACCGGAAGTGGACCGGAAGTAAATATATGTGGGTGCATGGGTGTGGGTAGCTCTTATGAACATTTTTGGCTGTTTTAAGTGTAGCCATAACAATATCAAGAAGACTATATCTTTAGCAGGCTCACAAACAACAATCTCACAGATTCAGCTTTTGCACACATGGCCAAATCAATCTGTTGAGGTTTCTTCATTTGTACACTGTGTGATTCTTCATTTGTACACTAGGGCTCAAGATTCTTTAGATTTAACTGTGACCACATTTGGCCAATTGATTCATATAGACATCTTGACATTGTTTTAAGTATAGCCAAATCAATCTGTTTAATCATATGAGCTCTTCATTTGTACACTGTGTGATTCTTCATTTGTACACTAGGGCTCAAGATTCTTTAGATTAACTGTGTCCACACTTGGCCAATTGATTCATATAGACATCTTGACATTGTTTTAAGTATAGCCAAATCAATCTGTTTAATCATATGAGCTCTTCATTTGTATGATTTTTGTCCTCATCCTATCACCAATTACACTACTCACATTATTTGTAATGGCATGTAAAGTGGTTACATTGTTCTGCATCTGGAATTTATATAGTATATATATATATATATATATATATATATATAAAAAATGAATTGGCACAGTTCAAAGGGATATTTTCATGTATAAGATCGTGAATTATGATACTCTAATGATAATTGTGTACTGCTTCAAAGACATTGACAAATATTAATGAGATGACTATTTATATTCGTGGCAATTCAGGACATACTAATTGTACCCATTTTCTCACTCGAGTTCAATGCAAGGATACCTCCACAAATATCGACTGAAAAGTTTTCATCATGTGCAATTGTCCATTAAATGTTTTCGCCTATTCGTACTACCTTCGTTTCCTTTGTTACAAACAAGTATTCTTTGCACATTACATGTAGGAGGAGAGTTGCTTTTACATTTCACATTGGGCAGCTCCTTCTACCCTCCTTCAGGAGCGAAAGTTTATAGGGTAGTGGTTACCGATAAGGATTTTCAACCTGATGGTCGTAGGTTCAAACCCTTCCGGTGGCAAAACATTTTGTAGGTTTTAGACATATCACATTGTGTCCATTGTCCATGCCATGTGAAACGGAATGACTCAGTTTGGAATTAACAATGGAAGGAGGGAAAATATTAAATTTCAAAATTTTCATTTCTACAAATCGAGAAGTGGAGAAAAATTGGATAATTCTTATAAATATTAAAATTACATTCATGCTTTTAGTGATATAATAGCAGGTAAAATCAAAGATCTTACGTGGGACATTTTTTCTTGCTCTGAACTCAGTCAAAAGGCATTTCGCACCGAC
This sequence comes from Lepisma saccharinum, assembly GCF_977018435.1. Lineage (NCBI taxonomy): Eukaryota > Metazoa > Arthropoda > Insecta > Zygentoma > Lepismatidae > Lepisma > Lepisma saccharinum. The sequence goes on along the minus strand of NC_139244.1, from coordinate 68,959,982 downwards.
CAAATACATTCTCTAATACATTTCAAAATGTTATTGAATGTTTCATATCCATAATTTGATCAATGCATCAATTCTTGACGCCGAGATGATATTTTCAGCAACTAGTACCTCTTCTCTTCTCTTGTCTCCAGTCCCTGCCGTTCGTCTCTTCTCCTGCTTCTTTCTCCTCCTTCTCCTCTGCTTTTATCTCATATCTCCTTCCCTCCTTTACTCGCATCTTGTCTCCATCCCACTCTTCTCCACTCCTCTTATCTCCTATCATGTTTTCGATTTCCGACTTCACTGCACTCTTCTGCTCTTCTTTTCGTTCTTCTATTTTTCTCTCTCTTGCTCTACTCTCCACTACCCTCTTCTCGTCTCCTCCTCTCCTCTCTTCTCGTCTTTACTCCATTTTCCTCATCTCTTCTCGAATCCTTTTCCTTTCTTCTCACTACTTCTCCTCTCCTCGTTTATCCTCTCTTTCTTTTCACCTCTACTTTCCTCTTCTCCTATCACTTTCTCTTTCTTTTCTCATTTGTCACCTTTCGTTTCCTCTCACCTCTTTTTGTTTCTGTAGACTCATCAGCGATGAAATACTAGAAAACCTATTTTTTTTTTCAGAAATAATTTTGTCATTTGCGATATAATAGTGATATGTTTATAATTGTATACAATAATACTTGTTTTTATTTATTTCGCGTATTTCGTAAATATCTATTGTCCATGTGTAACCCTCAAATTGAGGCAAACACTAAATGCAACCCACCAACGTCTTGTCTAAATTGGGTTGCCTAGTTTAAAATGTCGTTGTTCTAAGACTTTTGAGAGACACTGTACAAAAACTGATGGAAAAATTAAATACAGACGCTTGAAAGACTTGTTCCCCACTAAAGATGTAATCAGTTAAGAATAAACTGATAAATTTTATGAAATTGTCGAATCCAATGTGTAGCATTTAGTTCTACTTTATTTGGGATAAGATGTCTGGAAGAACAATAATTTAACTAAATCAAGTTGATTTATTTTTTCATAAACAAAATTATTTTCCGAAGCTTCTCAGCAATTGAAAGAAATTACACTTCTTGATAATGGTGATTACAGTTGATATGCGATATTTATCCTCTTGCCATTTTTATCCCAAATTTTTAATCATAACATCTCTGACTTATTCAAAATTGTTATTATGAGATAATTCGGAAACACAAAATAATTCTCAAAGGTATCATTCAGATGATCTGTAACAGTCTTTGCGTCTTAACTTGTGAAATATCAAACAAAAAGCAATGCCTCAATTTCATTGACAGTTGACAGGAAATATCTCTTTCCTTTTTTTTTAGAAGGAGGCGCGTGGAAGGTCTCCTCCGCTGATATATACGTAGTGTGACTTGAGCCCTAAACATTTTTCAGAGGTACGCTAATCTGAATATATTTGAAGGTAATATATTAGGTAGCTCTGAATTTCAAAGAGAGGCAATATATACTGGAAATGCGTGGCTCGAACACAGGCGGTGTTCTACCCTCTTCTGTAGATTTCAGTGGCCACAGTTGAATGTGATAAGGGTTAGACTTGTGGCTGCGGTGGCTCAGTCGAGAGAGTTCCGTGGAAGCCTTCAGAGAGAGCGGACGCGGAAACTAGTTGCTCCGTGAAGGTCAGTGAAAAGTTGCCTTCAGGAAACAACGAGCGGGAGTGCCGTGTGCGTGTTGCTTGTGGTGTTTGGTGCAGTTGGCTGGCGAGTAAGTAGAATTGGAAAAGTACTTTAGAATAGTAAAAAGATTAATATTATTAGACAAAATACCATCCAGATACGTTTTCCGTTCGGGGCACCGAGGCCGTCGGCGCGAGAAATTCATGACTTTATTCATGGACAATTTCAACTCCACGTAGATGAGATCTTGGGAATACAAATACCTACGCATTTTCGATGTGTTTTCGTAAAATGTATCAGAGAAGTTATAATGACGCGAATATTAGAGAAACGTGGTCCGGAAACAAACTTTTGTTATGATAATGGTTAAACTGTAAAAGTGCTTTTGAGTGATGCGGGGAGGGAAAGAAAAGCGGTAAGAGTGTTTAACTTACCACTAGAACTAGATGATGACTGTGTGAAAGAAAAAATGACGGAATTTGGGAAGGTGGAATGTATAGATAAAGAAACGTGGTCTGAAAACTTTAAATATCAAGTTTACAACGGGGTGAGAATAGTAAAAATGGAACTGAAAAAACCGATTCCGTCGTTCATTACAGTAAAATCTCATCAATGCCATGTGATATACGACGGACAGCCGAGAACGTGCAGGGTGTGTGGAAAAGAAGGACACGATAGCTGGCAATGTGATAGTCGTCAGATAACAACGCTTCGTGTGAATAAAAACCGAGAGAGAAATTATAGTGATGTAGTAGTGGAAAGGGGGAGTTCCTCGAACGTGACAAATCAGTTCCAAGCAGATAATAATCAAAACAGGTCGGAAGGTCTACAAAATGTGATAAAAGAACAAATGAAAGATAAGGGGATAAAGAATGTGCCAAGTGACACCCGCCCGGTGGAAATGTTCCCACCGGTAAATACGGAGACCACAAAGGAAGAACACAACCAGAAAATATTACCGATGGACACAAAACAACCGGGAACTTCCCACCTAGACAAACAAGAGGAAAAAGGAAGTGAAGAAATGAAGGATGACCAGATGCAGGACGAAGGAAACTCAGTTGATCTTCCTCCCATCCCAGCTGCAAAGGACAACGTACCAAAAGAGGACAAGGGACCATCAAAAGACTGTGAGCTGGAAAGTGAATTGAATACAGAAGAAGAAAGTGACGAAAGTGTCACTTCAGTGTCAAAGTGGAAAAAATCTCAGCAGGTGGGTGCAAAAAAACGGACGAAAAATACTTCGAAAGGTAGCGAGAACACAGTAGCGAAGAGGAGATCAGTGAGAGAGGTAGGAGGTATGAATAGAGTAATGAACAGAAGAAGTAAACCCTAAAAAGGGAAATTTAATTTGATATTTCATTTGTTGTTTGCATTTTTTTTTTCAACGTTATGAGGGACGATCGGAAAGTACTATTAACTGTGTGCTATATTATTCATTTATTAATGGTATATACCACTAGAATATGTACTATTAATATTAATGGAATCTTTTCGCCTGTAAATTGTAAAATGTTAGAAGAATTTGTACGGGTACACTCCATAGACGTATTGTTTTTGCAGGAAGTTTGTATGTGTGACTTTCCATCAATATATGGTTACGAAGCGATAGTTAATACTGGTATCAATGGCCGTGGGACAGCAACACTTGTTAGAAACGGCCTAACCATTACTAATGTAAAAAAGTTAGTAGATGGGAGAGGCATTAGCTTTCAAAGTAAGAACTATACTTTTGGGAATATTTATGCCCCATCAGGCAATCAAAATAGACAGGTACGTGAACAATTTTATAATCAGGACATTTTATATTTGCTACCGTTAAATGAATCTAAAATAATATTTGGCGGTGATTTTAATCAGGTATTAAATCCCAGCGATTGTTTAGGAGCTTATCAAAAGAGTCCAGCCCTTGCAACATTAATTGAAGAATTGCATTTGAAAGATATTGATATTGAAGAGACAGGATATAATATTTACATATTTTAATAATAAATCTGGATCGAGAATCGATAGGTTATATACAAATACAGATCAAATAAAAAATATAACATCCATAGAAGCATTGCCAGCGCCCTTTACTGATCATATGGCAGTAAAAATGGCAATTAACCTGGAAGAAACAAAACTAGTCAGGGGTCCTTCATATTGGAAGCTAAATATACAGTTATTAGAGCTTCCACATATCAATGAAATATTTGCACAAAAATGGGCCGACTGGTGTAAACAACAAAAGTATTACAGTAATCATAATGACTGGTGGGTTCGATATGTAAATCCAAAATTAAAACATTTTTCTGCTGGTATGGAAAAGAAAATGCAAAAGACAGAAATGGATTGATCAACTTTTATTACCAGTGTTTACACGAGACATGTCAAGGGAGAGATGTCACCAAAAATTACCAAGCCATACAGCAGTATAAAGCCAAAATCTTAACACTCCAGAGGCAACAAATGGAAGGCATAACAATACGAACCAATTCCAAGAATTTAATTCAAGATGAAAGAACTTCGATGTATCACTATGTACAGATGCAAAAACAACAAAAAACACTCATGATAAACAATCTTGTGGATTCAGGTGGAGAATCGCATGTGAGTCAGCCAGGAATCATGCGGACATTTTATGACTATTATGGTGAGCTTTATCAAACCGGGGAGGGGGAATCAGAAGCAAGAGAGACAATACTGAATTCTTTAACTAATGGTTTGCAAGAAGAGGATAGACAACTTTTAGATACTGAAGTAACAATAGAAGAAGTATATGAAGCGTTACAAACATGCAATCTTAAAGGAGCACCAGGAAAATATGGTATTGGTTACAAGTTTTATTTGCAGTTTTTTGAGATTATAAAATATGAACTAATCAAAATCATACAAGATGCCTTTAAAAATGGAAAAGTTTTACAAAATGAAGGCATCATCATATTGATACCGAAAAAAACACATGCAAAACAAGTAGACGACTACAGACCAATAACATTACTAAATTGTGACTATAAAATAATGGCAAAGATCTTAGCAAATAGGTTAAAGTTAATTTTACCACGGATACTCAGCGAGAAACAAACATGGATTGGCAAAAAGCATAACATATTCAGTGCAGTTGGAGGGATTCGCGATCTGATATCCTATTATCTGGTGCAGAAACTTGATGCATGTGTGCTTGCTTTTGATTTCAAAAAAGCATTTGATTTAGTGTCGCATGACTACCTGTTTGAGGTGCTAAAGGCATATAGATTCAGTGATAAATTTATTAATATTTTGAAAGGTTTCTATCAACAGGCAACATCTCGGATAATGGTCAATGGATTCCTGTCGTCCCCAATAAATATAACAAGATCAATTCGGCAAGGATGTCCACTAAGTATGCTCTTGTTTGCTTTAACCCTGGATCCTTTGCTGCAATATATCAGGAAAACTACTCCCGACGCGATACACGCCTTTAAGGAAAACCAAGTGTTTGCGTTTGCAGATGATTTATCCGCTTGTATCACCACAAACGAGCAAATGGAAAAAATGATGGCAGCGATACATATATACTGCAGTGCTAGTGGGGCCAAAATAAATATGGAAAAATCAAAGGCGCTACCCTTTGGCACATGGGATCAAAAATATCCGATATAGGGATCCCATATGTACAGGAAATTAAAATATTAGGAATAATTTTTCACAGGGACGAGGAACAAATGTTAGAATCCAATTGGCAAAAGATAGCGAGAGACATTCGCATACTATGTTATAAAATGCGAAGCAGACAGTTGAACATGATACAACGAGTGTGGTTTTTGCAAACATATATGTTTAGTAAATTAAACTATACGGCCCAAGTGATCCCAATCAATCAAAAATACCTCAGAATAATGAATTCAGCAATTGGTTGGTTTATGTGGTATGGCCATTTTTTTCGAATACCACTATCCAATCTATGGCAAATGAAACTAAAAGGAGGATTGGAGCTCACAAATATTGAGATCAAATGCAAATCCCTATTCCTGGCAAGATCCTATACGCTCTATGGCATCGAAGATTCCATTACATCATTATGGATACAGTTATGGACGGAGGAATTTCCACCCCAAAATCCGCCAGATCTACGGAGATTGAAAAAAGGACCGTTATATCTCCGAAGTTTGATGCAAGAATTCAGTTATGTGGTGCTTCCGCCAAAAGGTGAAGATGTAAAACTCTCTCAATACTTGTATACACTGTTTCACAAACAGTTGCAGATACCAACTCACCGCATTGAAAAACATTTTCCCAATAACAGATGGCAAAATATTTGGAAAAATTTAAATAAGAAATTTCTGGATACATCAGTGTATAGTGTTTGGTACAATGTAATACATGATATTATACCAACTAATGAACGCTTACATAATATCAATAGACTAACAACTGATAAATGCAACATATGTGGAGAGATAGACACCATTGAGCATAGAATAGTAACATGTAATGGAGTAGAGGAAATTTTGGAAATGCCTAACGACATATCTAGGACAAATATGTCGAACATCACCCCAATACTTTCAACCGTCGATGTGTACAAGACCAGATTTCAAATATTTTCCAGAAAAGAAAAACAATGCAGTAATTTGGTTAATAGCTAATACAATATATTATGTATTTTGTAAAAAGTATGAGAGCAATAGCATTTTGTTCACACAGTATTTAAAAAGAACTAGATGGAGAATGTTACAATATCCAAAAATGTATGAGTATTTTGGAAACTTCCTCAGTGTTGTTTAGAAAACAATAATTATGTACTTGTGGTGTGAAAGTGTAAACAGGTATTAAATATATGAAGAAATGTATATTTATATTACAGGTACAAATGCATGTTTACGCCAAAAATATTGTATCAGATAGCCAAAATGGGACTCTTACTATAATACTTACTATGTTAAAAATTCTATACAATACTTTAACAGAATTTATGTAAGAAAACAGACATATTTTGTACATATGCTGATAAAATAAAATTTTGTTAAAAAAAAAAAAAAGTCGGTAACGCGTCTGACTACCATGCTCAAGGTCCCGGGTTCGATCCCCGGCCGGTTCAAATCCGGGAACTTTTCTAACGGTGGAAGCGGCCCCGGCTACCCAGCGTCGAATAACATGGGTACCTGGGGGAAACCCTGGGGGGTAAAGGCGGTCAGGGGCGTGATGCTGATCACATCACCACCACTCACGACCGGATCAAGAAAGTGTGGGGCGTTACCCCCACACCCCCTATACGCCTTGATGGCATGGTGCTATGCACAGGGGAACACTTTATATTTTACCTTGTCATACTACCCTAAATTTTGGTTGGTCAATAAATAGGTGAAATTGTGAAGTTCAGGTGCATCGTAAACTATAATTTTGTCTATGTTGAATGCAAAAAAAACTTTTCAGTGATAGATATCTACGATCAAAACAGAGGTAAGAAAATTCACAGATATGATCCGGTGTGCTAGCCTCATATACATCAAATATTTTTATGGAGGACAAGATGGAAGTAAACAACGTTTATGCATTTATTAAGAATATTTCAGATGCTATTTTAAACTGAAATCGTCAAAAATGAAAATAAAAAAAATTACAAAACAACACAAAAAAATAGAAGTACAGTACCTACCAAAAGTTTAAGATCAAAACCTTTTTTTTCATATAAATGAATCCTGACCGAAAGTTTGTGGTACAAATATCGAGTGAAATTGTATGCAAGTAATATAGTGTGTGAGGCATATATTGCCGAAAAATATTGGTATACGTTTTGTATTTTTTGAGATACGAAAGTGGAAAATCAAATATCTTAACTGAAAAATCCAGCATTTTGAAGTACAGATGAATGTGTATACGCGTAAACGACGTTCTTCTGACAGTACTGAATATTTTCCAGAAATGTGGAACATGAACGAAGGTTTTGCCGGAAAAAAATCACCCCAAAAAATTTTCGTGTTTTATATTTTTTTCTAAAATTAGCAAAATAAGAAAAAATACAGCGAAAACTTAGAGGTCTTCAGATAACAATATCTTCCTCAGCGACTACGCTGAAGTGAACAAATTTTATCAGTCATTAGTTGAAATATGTGTCAATAGATGGCGCAGAAAAACATATCTCGATTAGCAGCATTGTGCAAGTCCAACCTGTTTTCGTTACGCTTGATAATAAACAGGCTGTTTGAATCGCAAGCTACGTGATAATGGGCAAAAAATCTGTGCCCGTGGTAGTGAAATAATTGGTATGTACAGATGCAATAGGTCTCATAGAGAAATTGCAGTTGCATTGAATGTGAGTAAAACCTGCGTTGCGAACACAAAAACAAATTCAAGCATCAAGGTACAGTGGTTGATAGACCACGCTGCGGCAGCCCCAGGGTAACGTCTGTACGCGAGAACCGGAATATCGAGAGAGTGGCAAAGAAAAACCGTAAAGCCCCTCTTCCAGTGATAATGAGGGAATTTGAAGATTCCACCATTGCTCAACAATGTACATAAGAGAAATCGTGTGAAGTGGTACAAAAATAAAAGGTACTAGTCCATGGAACATTGGGTAAGGTACTTTTTAGTGATGAATTGAGATTTGTGCTGTACAGCTCCCGAAAAGTGAGAGTTCGGAGGACAGCAACCGAGAAACCTCTCCCCGAATGTCTCGTTCAAGCTGTTCAGGCTGGGGGTCAATCAGTCATGATCTGGGGATGCATGTCTGCTGCAGGGACCGGGATTTTGATATTCATTCCTGACGCCATGGATTCACGAGAATACATCGAAACAATGAAAGATAACATGCTCCCGTCCGCCCAGAAGCTCCACAACGGGTACTTCATCTTCCAGCAGGACAACGCGACTTGCCACACGTCAGAAGCAAAATTAGCTTGGATTCAAGCTAAGGATATCCCATTCTTGCCTTGGCCAACACGAAGTCCGGACCTGAATCCTATAGGAAACCTATGGAATACCATTGGTCTTCGTGTAGCCAGACGCGAGCCAAGGAATGTCCAGGAACGTCGTGAACAGATCTCCGAAGAATGGAATGAGATTACGCCCCAAGAATGCCAGAAATTGGTAAGCAGCATGAGAAAATGAGTGCAAATGTGCTTGAAACTTAAAGATGAATCTATTGACTATTAATTATCTAATTTCAGGACCCTTTTTTGTTTCCAAGTATTTTTTTTTTATAAGTTCAGATTTAACGATTTTACAAATTGTACCTTTAGTTGCAACTATTAGTTATAAGTGCATTAGTAGGCCCTTACACTTTCTTGATCTTGATGTACCTTTCAATAACGTTACATAATTATTCCAATTTTGTATTAGAGTGTTTATTCATGAAAAGCACTCGCATATGTACTTTTTCTGTTTGTCTGAAAAACACATGACAAGGTGGTCTTAAACCTTTCGTAGGGACTGTAGTTATCACGGCGTGCTACGACGCTGGCGTCGAGTGTTCGAACTTCGGCCTTTGGTATGGGTGCTCTTTGTGAGTGTCAATTCATCACTTTCATCATATCATTACTCATCCTCATTTTCGCTAATAGCCAAGTGTAGCAGAAAAGCTAAGAAAAATAAACTACATCAATCAATAAATAATAACACAGAATCAGAAGTGATGAGAAACTTGCAATTTTGAAATGCTTTATCAATAGATCCGTAACAAAAGCTACAACTAAACATGGCGTTGAGAATTTGGAGATCCGTGGATGGTGGTCAGAGAGAGATTGTGCGTATATTCAAGCCGTGTGTTAACCACTCCGCCACGGAAGCCGACGTTATCGAAATTTATGGATTAATTTTTAAATAGAAGGTGAAAAGAGTTAGTAATTTTAGTGTGTTTTCGATCTGAAGCTTGCAGAGTATTTCCGCTATTTCAATTTGCGAAGGCACAGAAATATATTCCTGAACATTACGGGATTCCACTTTGTCCATACATTTCCAAGCGGACCATCGATCCAGCAACTTATTGCACAGTTTATTTTTCTCCGCATTTCCTTCAGTTCCCTCCTGGGAATATATCCATTGTTTTCCGCAAAGATATCCTGATATAAATAACGTGCGTTAAGGAAAATCGTGATGCAGGGAGGCAGGAAACACCTGACAAAGTTTTAAGCAAATCGATAACGCTTCTCGTATATCTTGCCACTTCTCTCTCTCTCTCTCTCTCTCTCTCTCTCTCTCTCTCTCTCTCTCTCTCTCCCTCCCTCTGCTCACATCTCTCCAGTCTCAGTTTCGTTTCTCTCTACCAATCTCCTGATTCCTCCTATTCGCCCCCCCCCTAAACCCTAAGTTCTCCTCACATGCAACGTTATGATATACGGCCAAAAATGGCATTACAACTACTCTCCTATTTTCCACCCGATATTATCGTAAATTTGCAACGGGCCAGTGCAGAGTTAGGTACCCTAAAGGAAGTTAGCTTCACCCTTCCTCCTCGACCTCCTAGTCTCTCTTTGGCCGTTTTAGGACGGCGAGAATAACGATCCTTGCAGGGTTCTGAAAGTTGACCTTTTGTAGAAGGGTGGAAGGTCTACAACAAGCGATCTCTGGTTGGTTTTTCTGAGCGGTAAACGGATGCAACATGATAGCACGTTACTGTGCCTTTCGTGATGCCTGGGATTCGCAGATTTTGTTTCTTTATAATATATAGGATCAGGCAGAGCTATCGCCAGTTTTTAAGTAGTGTAAGTTAAGGGCAACTCTTCAAAATTGTTGTTCGACATAAATTGTATGGTTTGTCCTCTATATTGCATCTAACGAAATCTGAAAACATTGAAAAAGAATTATCCCACGCATTGTTAATGCAGAATTCGGTGGTACGCATTTGTAAAGGATAAAAAAATAACATGTTTCATATCAAAAACTTTTATCATGTAGTGAAATGCAATTGGTGCAGGAATGGCGGGAACATAGTTAAAAAATTACAAAGAGCTATCGGTATATTTGTTGAAGGATAGAAACATTTGTCTAAAAGAATATTCCATTCCAAGCATCAATATATACATATATAAGTATTGGAAGCGGTTTATTTGCATACAGTTTATATTGATGTTACTATGTGGAAGTGTGATTGATATTACTGTCTTCTGAAAAGGTCACTCCTTACACTCCCTTCAGAAAGTAAATGATTGATGGAATGATTTTGTTTATTTCACTTCGGTTTTCTGCCACTTTTGTCTAATGGTGAAGATGTGGATCAGTGATGATATCATGAAATTCATGAAGGGACTCTCACAAAGGCATCAGGCCGGAATAGAACCCTGGACCCCTGGCGTTAGTAGCGCACTGAACTAAACACTATGTACGGAGATCAGAATAAGAAAGTTAAGAAATGCACTTTGTGGAATGGTAACAGAGTTTAATTACCTTTAGAATTTTTATTGGAGCGTGTTTAGCAAGTGTTAAAAAAATTGAAAAATATAAAAAATGCACCATTATGCACGAAATCAAACTCCAGTCAAATAAGATAAAAGCGTAGAAACATTTAAACTTTAATAGCTTCACCAAAAAGTGAGTTTCAATAACATTTTTTTATGTTTTTTTCTTTGGCCAGAACAAATTTATTCATTTCAATTAATGGGCGCCTTTAATTTCTATTCCTCTTCATAACGTGACTTATTAGTATAAATACCATTAAAACCTAATAACACTGTCAGTTAGTAGATAATTATAAGAATTATATAAACATACTCTCTAACATCGTGATCACTTATTATTTAGATTAAGTTACTTAAGAATTGAGACTAAAAGTGGTAAACGTTGTAAGTGCCAAAAGCAAAAGTGTTGGGAAATCGCATCGTTCCGCACATCAGCCCGTAAGATCGTGCACACTAGTGACCTCTTTACACGTCCATTGAACTACGTAGAGGGCTACCAGTCACATTTTACATTTACCACATTATAATGCATGGCACATTTCAAAGTTTAACGTGGAAAAGGTGTTTGAATTATTGTGGCACTTACAGCGTTTACCAATTTTAGTCTTTAATTGCTAATTGAAACTCTAAAAATAACGACTTACGTAATAATTAATCAATCCACGAATTTCGAAAACTTTGTTCTAAGCTGGAAATAGTAACGTACATTTCGTGTCAGGTTTGTGTTTCTCGTTTAAGAGAAATATTCTAAATTACATAAATTTCTAGTCTCAAAAAATATTTTATGACATACATTTCGCGTGTTTCTAAAAAATATTATATACTTAACCATACATTTCTAATAGATTATTATAAAGATCACAAATACATTAAAATCAATTTGAAAACAAATTATCTTTATACGAGTATTCCTAAGTAACAAATCAGAAGCAGGATAGATTGGAAGCCCTGCTCTTGCTATTTGTGGAACAGGAAAAAGCTTATTCTATTGATGTAAATAAAGTTATTTATGAGTTTAAGAACATTGTACCTTTTGACAGACGTCTCTTGTTATAGATGACGTGTATTTTGATGTATTTGTTTGTAACATTTATGAACATTTTGCGTCTGTGTAATTTCTATGCAATTTGATTTTTTCTACTACATATATTCAGAAATTTTCAAATCTGTCATTTAGTGAATTTATATTCCTTTACACACATCAGTGCAGTTAAAGCGCAAAGTGATTGTGTTCCAAATATGCTATTAAAAAGGTACAGTGTCTCTCAAAAGTTTTAGGACAACGACATTTTAAACTAGGCAACCCAATTTACACAAGGCGTTGGTGGGTTGCGTGTAGAGTTAGGCTCAAATTCAGGGTTGCTACATACACAATATATATTTATAAAATACGCGAAAGAAATAAAAACAAGTATTATTGTATACAATTATTAAAACTATAACTATTATATCGCAAGTGACAAACTTTTTCTCAAAGAAAAAAATAGGTTTTCTAGTATTTCATCGCTGATGAGTCTACAGAAAGGAAAGAGGTGAGAGAAAACGAAAGGTAACAAAGGAGAGGAGAAAGAGAAAGCGAAAGGAGAAGAGGAAAAGTAGAGGAGAGAAGAAAGAGAGGATAGATGAGGAGAGGAGATGTAGTGTAGAGAATGGAAAAATATTCTAGGAGAGATGAGGAAAATGGAGCAACGAAGAGAAAAGAGGAGGAAAACGAGATGACAGAAGAGGAGAAGAGGAGACGAGAAGAGGGGAGTGAAGAGTAGAGTAAAGGAGAAAAAAAGAGAAGAACTAAAAGAAGAGGAGAAGAGCGCAGTGGAGTCGGAAATCTAAGACAGGAGAGGAGATACGAGGGGTGGAAATGAGTGGGATGGAGATATGATGCGAGAAAAGTAGGGAAGGCGATATGAGATAAAAGCAGAGCAGAAGTAGGTGAAAGAATAAGGAGAAGAGAAGAACAGAAGGGACTGAAGAGAAGAGGTAATTGCAGAAAATACCGTCTGAGCGTCAAGAATTGATGCATTGGTTAAATTATCGACATGAAACATTCAATAATATTTTGAAATGTATTGGAGAATGTATTAGATCGGTTCGAAATGCCTTTTGGCTTAGTTCAGACCAGGATAAAATCTTCCATATAAGATCCTTGATTTTACCTGCGATTATACCACTAAAAACATGAATGTAATTTTAATATTTATAAGAATTATCCAATTTTTGTCCACTTCTCTGTTCGTTGAAATGGAGATTTTGCAATTTAATATTTCCCCTCCCCCCATCGTTAATTCCAAACTGAATCATTCCGTTTCACACGGCGTGGACAATGAACACAATGGGATAGGTCTAAAACTTACGAAAATTTTCTGCCACCGGAAGGGTTTGAATCTACGACCATCAGATTGACAGTCCTGAAGAGGGAGGTGGAGTTTGGCGAAGTTCGCGGTGGAAAGCGCTTAAATTTAACATGGGCTTTTTTGCATTTTGTTGAATATAACGTTTTAGGACAAAAATTTGCCGGAAAACACGCAGTGGATGTGAACTTAGTTTATGAAACTTTGAGTACATGACACATTTATGCAATTTCAGTTCGTTAAATGTGCACAAATTCCATTATTGTTTTTCAATTTGCCATAAGGAAATACGTAAATAAGCACAGAATGGATATAGGATTTGTGGGTAGCACCAACGAAAATGGCCATTATGATGCATACTAACGTAATGCTCAATCCTTTTATGACTAAGCTAGGGAGGGCTTTTCTTTCAAAAGTCACTTGCACAGCCCAAAATGATTGTTTAAAAATGTCATGTATTATCGACGGCGAAAGATACGGTCGCTTGAGACGAATTTCATTCATCATAGTTCGCCACTTGGCCACTAGATGTCTCTGTTCGAAAATTGCCCCAGGGGGACGGGGAGGGCTAGTTCGCGACGGTGTTTGAATCCTCTGAACAGCTGGGTTCCGTCCCCTCGTCAGAAGGTCCCGCATCTGTCACAGTTTGATTTATTGCCTCTTTCCCAGGCAAGAAACCAAGAAAGCAGGAAGGCCATGAGTTTGTGTATGTTTGAGTGTAGAGAAGCAGAGCATATTTACCGTGAATTGGAACCAGTGACACAGTAACTTTATCTCGATCCCTACCGCGAAGGACGTATTCAGGGGGGCCCAGGAGTCCCAAACTCCCCCCGAAAGACTTACCAAGTACAAAAATTAAATAATGAGATCATAAAATAACTTCAATTAAGTAATGAAAATAAGGTTGTTGTCTAATCGCAATTTGTTTATTTCCGCAGAAATATTGGAAAGCAATACGACTTTGAATGACAGTACCAAAGAAGATTTATGCAAGAATTATTACTACTTATAATAACATGCAAAATATTACCAGGAATTTTACTTTCGTCAACTGGATCTAACATCATTTTTTCATACTCAATAAATATTATATTCTTTATCTGTTTGGCATTAATTTCCTTGCCAGGGCAGTTTCTATTTAATTACAAATTTTGCCAACCTAAACTACACGTAAGCTAGATAATGAATACGTGATGTTATACTGTATCACTGTTGTTATATCGCCTTCTTTTCTATTAATGTAATAAAAATATATTAATTAATTTAATATAATTATACTTATTTTAATTTAACATTATTAATATTATTATTTTGAGACATTACGTTAGGACGCCCCTCCGAAATATATATCTCGATATGTGCCTGGTGTTCGATTTGAATAAAATGTAGAAAAGGCGGGGAGGGTGGTAGCGCTTCCTCTTTTTACATTTCGATAGTTTTACCTCACATGTAGTACTTTGTGAGTCAACGGTGCAGATAGGAAATACGTGTACACACACACACACACACACATAATTGATGATTCGCAAAGGAACTTCGTTAAATTCCCATGCTTGTTCCGCTCACAAATCATATCCTCTCCAAATTACAATAGCCTACTATTGTCGTTGCTTACATATATATTTGTGTGTGTGTGTGGCTCCTAGAACTTCACTATTTCCAAACATAAACTTGATGTGACTCTTACAAAACATTTGTTTTTGGAGTGGAAGGATCATGAAAAGGTCTACTGTTTCTTTGCAAATCTTCAATTAATCTAAAATTTAGTATAAAAACATAATTTTGGCTGACTTGCTAACTTGAGATTTTAAGACAAATTATTAATTTGAATTCTCCATAACAATAACAAAAGTGACATAAAATGTAGAAGGACAAGACTAGTGTTGCCCACGGGACGAGACGGGACAGGCTTTTAAAAGTTCAAGACGAGACGAGATTGATCATGTGTCCCGAGACAAACGAATATTTTCGAGACGAGACAGCATTTCATAGCATTTCCACGAGACGAGACAGGTCAAAGTCTCGTCTCGTGGGCAACACTAGACAAGACTCTTGGCTTGGTTGAGAATTACATTAGAGATGTACAGGTTAGGAAAGGGGAGGGAGAATTCCGTCTGCTTCCTCTTCAGCGCGAACCCTGCCTCCTACATTCTACATGTCCATTCAAAATGTCTTCTTAGTTTCAGATATTTTTGCCTCCCCTATAGCGTAATGGTAAAGATGACCCTCGTAATGTCAAAAGGTCCCGAGTTTGGTACCTGGTGGACGCCAAATAGTTCAATCCCACTATAAATGTAGGTCCAGTCCCGATTAGCCTATCTACATAAAGAAGACTTACAGAAACTCAAACTCAAGATACTCAAACGACCGGCATAGGGTTGACGGCGCTTGGTGCAGTGAGAGAGATCCCCTTTGCCAAATCAAAATTAGGAAACAAAAACTCATCTTCAGGGGTTCCCTCACTTTTTCGCCCTTAGATGGCAGCTGCTGATAAGGGATGAGCATCCCCCCCAAAAAAATAAAGTTCTGCCTACGGGCCTGCTGTCCTGCATCGTGACCGTCCGGTCTAAGGCGTTATGCTTTGGGCTCTCCAGCTACGGGATGCGCGCAGGTTCGAGTCTCCTGGAAGAAGCGTAACAACTTTTCTCCTCATATTTCGGCCAGTCAAACTCGCGGCCCGCGGGCCGCATGTAGGCCCCAGCATCCGTTAATGCGGCTCGCCTTGGCCCCACTTAACACTTCATGCTTGAAATTATCTATACATTTGTAGATATCCCGTTTTCTCTTTTCTCGTGATACAAGACCAGACTCATCCAAACTTCAACACATTGACCAATTTTCCCTACACAGGTATACATTCCATTATAGAGTAGGTGTTGTGTCAACTAAGCAAGCTGATGGACATGTTACTTCTGAAGTACGAAAATATCTTGGCAGCTGGGGGAGGGCAGCGTGCATACTTTCTGTCGCCTATGAGTTTGTTTCTTGATTTTCAAGGATTTACCTGGAAGAAAAGTCAGTTTCTGTAAAAGTTTCAGAGAACCATATCGCTGCCCAAACTTCGTGGGAGTAAGAAAAGGACTATAGAAGAGAAATGTAGATTTTTCAAGGGAAATGCTTACTTTTGTTGTGAAGTGAATAGTGAAAAGCGTAGAAAATTTGTACCCTGATAAAGTTTATTCATTCAGAAGTATTTCTATATCACGAAATAAATTTGCCAACCTCTGTGGCAGAGTGGTTAGCACAGCCCGTTGCGACACCAGAGGTTGCGGGTTCGAATCCTGGCCTGAGCATGGGTGTTCTTTGTATGTGTCTCTTCATCAATTTCATCATACCATTACTCATCCTCATCGTCGCCATTAGCCAAACGTGGCAGAAAAGCAACGCTAATAAAAAAAATATAAAAAAAAATCAGAAATACAGTTGAGGAGAGGATTGATGACTTAGTCAACGAACAATTGAAAGCAAAAATTGTTCGTGTTGTTGCCTTTTCGCTCACAATACGTGAAATTACGAACGTCTGCGAGCTAGCTCGGTTAGCTCCCTTCATTCGTGGATGCGATTCTCATCTCGATATGACAGTAAAACTACTTGAATGATTCCTCCCCGTGACACAAGGGCTGATATTTTGAAGGAAGTGGAGGCCATTTTGCAAAGTTACAGTCTTCCGTTATATTAAAACTTTTTTAATAAAGTTATAATTTGTCCTTCTCAACTTCTCAGGAATACCAGGAATGGCAGGAATATTTGTCCACAGTAAAAATACTACGTGATGAATTTGGAAACAGGTTTCAAGACTTCAGGTTTCAATATACTTACGTATATTGTCGTAAGGTGTGGTCTTACAGCGGCTCGACCTCTCCTCGAAATTCTGTCAATTTATTTTGACCAATTCACTGGGGATTTTTTAAGAGTACTTTGTAACACGTATAGTGCTCATCTCGAAGATCATACTATCGTTAGTTGGACTGAAATTTCAGTTTGAAACCAATCAATCGAATCCAGGCCTGGGCATGGGGTGTTCTTTCATCAATTTCATATCATCACTCATTCCCTCCCATCTTCGCGAATAGTAAGAAGTGGCAGAAAGGCGGAGTAAAATAGACCAAACAGATCAACCTTGGCCCATTATATCTGCTGTGAACTCAACGATGAGAACTGCACAAAGGGACTTGAAGATTATAAGAAAGGAAACTGTGGCCGAGCGCGCTCAGCAGTTGTCCGATGGTCTGACCATGGAAGGTTCCACGTTCCAGCCGTGGCATCAGCCTGGACATAGAGTGTTAGAGTGTAAAAGAGAGAGAGAGAGAGAGAGAGAGAGAGAGAGAGATAGAGAGAGAGTGCTTGCGTGCGTGTCTTCATTCATCCTCCTCGTCGCTAATTGTCAAATGTGGCAGAAGCAGAAAATAAAAAAATACAAATACAGACGTGTCAAACGTGTAATTTTCAACTACGAAAATGTATAATTAGAAACATATGCAGAGGATAAACACTGTATGAAATTAACAATATATTATTCACGCAAGATGGTATATTTCCTCTGCTTTACATACATATAAAATTTAATACACTAAAGCATGCAAGAAGTATCCATTTCTCATTGAAGCAGAGGAACTTAGTGCTAGCTGTCAACGACAGAGCTATTGCTTGTTATTTATTCAGTTTATTTTCTCTTTAGGAAAAAAGTTCCTGTACCTTCATAAGCATGGGAGTCCGGAAGGGAGGGCAAGAGGGGCCATGTCCCCCCTACGGGAGAATGAATGTCCACATAATAATTATATATATATCTTTCACAGATAATTTAATTTCCATCACAGTAATTTATGTTACTCATTATAATTGAGTTTAAGGAGCGTGATAATTTCAGACTGAAATAATGTTTTTTTGAGCGGGCATCACTATCATGGTTAAAATCTGCCTTCTTTCCCCCCCCCCACCCCTGCCCTGGAAAAGATCCTGCGGACGACCATGTTCATAAGATAGTTTACTGTGGTGTAAAAAAGATTTTAAACTCGTCGCGATTAGCCAAAAGTGACGGGAAAGCGACGCTAAATAACAAAAATCAACTCAAATCAGTAAAGAAGCTATTGAAAAATACTGTAAAATATATTCACTCATGACAGTAATGGAGAGGTGCGTATTATGAATTGAAAGAAATGGGGAGGTGGGGATTATAAGTTGCCAGAGCACGGATGTTCTTTGCGAGTATCCCTTCATCAATTCCATGTAATCACCATTTTATGTCGTGATTAGCCAAAAGTGACAGAAAGCGACGAAAAATAATCAACCAATCAATCAACGTATCTACACTCTCGGTGGTGTTACATTTCAATTGTTCGGATTCCAGTAAACATTCCATCTTGACGTCATCCGTAAGACTGCCATTGTAACCGTAATACTTCTAGTTATTTCGGAGCAAGATGACCAGATATGATACGTGACTTATCCTGAGAGGTGCAAAAGCCAAAGCTAAAAACCATAATTACCATAGCATCAGGTCTTACAAGATATATACATACAGGTGAGTCTCTATTCTGTGACATCATCAGTAATAGGTCTTAATATTAAATAACACAAAAATCACGCAGCAAATTAAAGGTATTACAAATAACATTAAAAATATTTCGAGAATTGGAAAGAGCAATAAACATTTGTGCAACGAGAAAGGAAATTAACAACAATAAATATTAGTTCGAGGGGAAGCACGTGTCATAATGATACAAAATGATAACATGTAGAAAGTTTCAAATACGTTTGAGCTGTTTTTAAGATGGGTAATACATAAAGTGTAAGTTCAATGTTTACCTATTCGTTACCTTACATCATTGCTACTACTGTAGTTGTACATTTTGTTCCATTGGTTTGTTTTTCGCCTCTTCTGATTATCCCTAGGTCATTCCACATATCCGAGACTTTTTCCTTTAAATTCGAAATAGTCTCGCTCCCGTCGCTCTCCATCTCGAATTATTATCAGCACTGTTCGTAGTAGTTAAAGTAATAACTGTTACTATTTTTTGTCCTTATTACTATTAGATACAAATTTTGTATCAACACGAAACCCCCTACAAAAAAAAAAGAAAATGGCGACTACTATGCCTCTGCCTTGTTATCACTGCCACTGGTATGCTATACATTTACACAGCGTACTTTCAATTAGTTATTCTTACTTGATTCGTCGTTACTTTCAACTACAGCGCCTAGAATAACGTAGTGTGGAAAACGGCATGCTTCTGCGCTCTCTGGCTGGTTCCACTCGAAAATGATTCGCTAGAGGCGCTGGTGTTGACCCCGGTGCTTGGTGTTCGACTGCTTATAATGGAAGTAAATGGAGTTTTCGTTGCAAGGTCTGATTCTTTTACATTAAGCATTTCTATGAATGTGATAATTGCTATGATATTTGGTACAGTGGTCGCGAAGATATTAACGAACATTATAGACAGTCGACCACGTCCTGTTATGGTCATACTTTCGTTAATAATGCGGGAGAAAAAATACGCGTGGAATGTTCTTGGCAACTAAATTTTTGTGTATGAATTAGGTTCATTATTATTATCATCATCATTTCTTTTAAAGATATACACACTGAAGCATTTGTATTTTTGATATTTACTGTTTCTTTTCTTCCGCTTTAAACTAATCGCGGCGATGATGATAATGATGATTGCATGAAACGACAAGGGGAACCCCACAAAACTTTCTTAGTGCCATCGACATGAGTGTAAAGCAACTTTCAAAACAATGGGACAAGCGACACGGGATGTTCATACTGTCACACTAGTGACACACACTTCCAGACTGTAAAATAGCATTCATTGCACATGAGGGTCCAAACAGCAAACGACACGTTCATATGGCGTATTCGCGTGCTACTTGTTACTTCGGTCGGAAAGCTCCTTAAAGGAAGGGTGCTGAGACCGAAGCGACGCGCTACAGGGGGAGTTCCCAACTAAGTGACAAGCGACATGGTGCCTTCAGTCTATTAGCAAGCGTTGATTGCGAACAACAGATAGGCGACACGATAAACCGCACATTACAACAACAGATCTAGGCGACACGATAAGCCACACGTGTCCCTTTGTCGCTTCTGCGTCGCTCACACTGGGCCATTTCCTCAATAGCTCGCAACATGTTGCCGTGGTTTGTTGTACGCGATGCAATGAGTGTCTTGCTTTAGTGAGATTGCGCACCAAAGCGACAAGCGGCACGCGACACTTATCGCTTGAGGATTTCACCAACCGAACGCTGGCCTGTGCTTACCGTCATGCCGCTACGATGTGAAATGTTGCTCTTGATTGGCTCCTTTCCAAGCAACATGTGTCACTTCCGTGTGAAATCCTCGTATCGTTTGTCGCGTGTCGCTTTCGTGTAGAATCTCCTTGAGGAAACGGTGCAGTCAGAGCTTTTGTCCCTACGGTTCGAAAGGCTGCATTGATTTCCGACTGCTAGCACCTGGGTCGATCGCACTGCCATCTACTTGTCATCGTCTCGGGGAACCAGTTTCTTGGGTCGTTTTCCACACTACGTTATTCAAGGCGCTGTACTTTCAACTCATGATCTCTACCTTCTTCTTTACTCTCAATTTATAATCTTAACCGCACAAAGAGAAATTCTACATAATTATATCAGCCACTGTAATCAACAAAATTTATTCAATACAAATCTCATTTGTGAAGGTCCTGACTTTTCAAGCAAGGGCCAGCCAGCAGTGAATATTTTGCCAGTGGAGAAATCTTGAAAGAAGCCGGAACCAGAATGAAATGAAACAGGTGGTGCCCTTTCGCAGCGGTCACGAAGGGGAGGGGGTGGTGACGGCAGGGGGGAGACATGGTGGCAAGTTATTCCACCATGGGGGGAGGTCCTCTGCCCCCGGCCTGTGCTCTTCCTCTAGTTTAGGACACAAGCGAGAAGAATTGCTAGTTCTCTGATATGTCGCTAGGTGTCTCTGTATCGCGCCGGGGCAGGAAAACTCTTTTCATGCCAACCTCCAGGCCACTCTGAACGGTAAACACTACACTACAAGCTTTCGCTCCTGAAGGTAAGTAGAAGAAGCTGACTAATGTGAAATGTAGATGCAACTTTCCTCCTACATGTAATGTGCAAACAATACTTGTTTGTAACAAAGAAAACGAAGGTGGTACGACTCGGCGAAAACATTTAATGGAGAATTGAATATGATGAGAACTTTTCATTCGATATTTGCGGAGGTATCCTTGCATTGAACTCGAGTGGGAAAAGGGGTAAAATTAGTATGTCCTGAATTGCCACAAATATAAATGGTTATTTCATTAATATTTGTCAATGTCTTTAAAGCAGTACACAATTATCGTTAGAGTATCATAATTCACGATCTTATACATGAAAATATCCCTTTGAGCGTGTGTCAATTCATTTATTTGTTTATTTTTTTATAAATTCCATGTGCAGAACAATGTAGCCACTATACACTGCTATTACAAATAATATTACCATGTTTATAATAAAAGGAGAATTAAAGAAAGAACACCTCCTAAGGATATTCGAATCTGGGACTGCTAGCAGCCCAATCGAGAACTCTAACCACTACACCAAGCCCTTACCTTCGATTGAAGCAACAATTTTTAAGTATTCTGTCCCTCCAATATTGTAAATGTCGTTGGGTATACATGTAGTTGAACTTTTACTTTAATTTTGAATTGCTCTCTTGTAGTATAGCAGATATCTTCGAGAAATAATTTTCGAAGTGATGAAGAAAAATGAGAATATTGGTAGTTGTGAAAATGCGAGTTATTTCTTCTAATTTATTATTGTGATTAGACATTATTAATGGAAAATATCTAGAGGCTTGAACATTGCAGGAAGATATTCTTTTCCTGTGATACTGCAACAGATGAAATGCTTGTTTACTAACGCAAGTCTCGTGTTCAGAACAGTGTTATGAAATGTATTTGCTGTTGCGTAAGGTAACACGAAATAATTACACCGTTTGCGAACTACAAAATCTGCGCAACGTTAGACGTAAACAGGCGGAAAATTGTATTCATAAAATCACTTCATATTTGACAGTATTAGTCAAGAGAGACTCGTGGGACACTGTGTTAAGGTACTGGAGTAAATCCTTCTTATTTTTCTTCCTCGAAGAACAACAATTTTTAAAGTAGAGCAACAGTAGTTCCGCTCTTTCTTATTTCTTTTAAATTGAGACCAGGCCCGTACGCAGGATTTCTTTCAGGGAGGGGGCAGACCCAAATGTGTGTGTATATATATATATATATATATATATATATATATGAGAGAGAAAGAGAGATACAGATATTACAGTTCAAATAGTGCAAGCGCCATTGAAAAGTCATGATAATTCTATGTTTAGAAAATAATATATTTATAAATTAAATGTTGCGTACTAGGAATTATTATTAAAATAAAGAACATGTCTAATTGTGAGTTAAGAAAAAAACAATAATAAAGAGACATTCTCACATCACGATTGCAGTTCGAAAAAGTCGGGACAGGGATTGAAAGTAACGCACTGTCGTGACTAAATTGGTGAATCAGACGTCTGCTAGCCTTACATTATAAAACTAAAACCATCCAATATTGCAGGCTGAAGACTTTTGCTCAAGAAATCTTTATGTAAGAACAAAATTGAAATTTTTACACATTTCTAAAATCGACGATGTTATTTTCGTAGTTATTGATAGGTTCACATTTAAATATTTCAGGGTTCGAGGGGGGCATGGCCCCCATGCCCCCCCCCTGGATACTGGCCTGACGTTAGTGACGTAGACAGTGGGAGATAAATTTTGGAGAATCTTTGTATTAAATTTATTATTTACATCCACCTTATGCTCAGATAGGTTTATTGACAATCGTGAACTTTTCGTTTAATAGATATTGGTTTTAAACGACGGGAGAACATTGGTCTAATTTTCTTTCTTGCTCTTTAGAGAGAATATATACTTCTACAATAGCAATCGCGTTCGGAAACGGTGAAAAAAAAAGACTTGGTTTTCAAAGGCAGACAACCTTGGTAGCGTAGCTTGCTCGCGTTCAAAGTGACTCACTCACGCTATTCAAGGCCGCTTCTTATCGCAAAATTGTCCGTCGATGCACCCAGCAAGTTACGAGTGACCAGAGTCGAATTTTAAAGAGAATCTGAAGAATGATAGATTTCATCAGAGGCGGCTAGGTGGGCACTAACTCAACATGCAATAGTTTAAGTGATAATTTCTGACAACCAAGAAACCTTATTGAATAAGTATTGGGATAGTAATACGCGTACCCGCTCCTTTTTAACAACGTAAGCTCGAAGACAATCTGTATTCCATTTGTTTGTATTGGCAACTTGGTCAACCTGAGGTTATTATAAGGAACTATTTCGTAGATGTTCATGTAACCGTTATAAAATTACAAATAAAATATATTCACACGCTAAGATATACTAACAGCGAAGAAATAAATTCAGAGTTAAATTTCAAATGCATGTGTATAGAGTAATTCTAGAAGTACAGAGCTATATCAGAGTATTGGACTTCTTTTTGCAGGATAACGTTTACAATATTGAAGCAACAGAATAATTAAAAACTGTTGCTCCAAGGGAAACAAAGGGCGTAGAGTATTGCTTAGAGTTCTTGAAAGCATTGATTGTGGTCCCAGGTTCGATCATCCTTAGGAGGTGTTCTTTTTTTAATTCTCCTTTTATTACAAACAAGAGCATGGTAACATTAATTGTAATAGCAGTGTATAGTAGCTACATTGTTCTGCAAATGGAATTTATAAAAAAAATAAACAAATAAATGAATTGACACACGTTCAAAGGGATATTTTCATGTATAATATCGTGAATTATAATACTTTAACGATAATTGTGTACTGCTTCAAAGACATTGACAAATATTAATGAAATAACTATTTATATTTTTGGCAATTCAGGACATACTAATTTTACCCCTTTTCCCACTCGAGTTTAATGTAAGGATACCTCCGCAAATATTGAATGAAAAGTTCTCATCATATTCAATTCTCCATTAAATGTTTTCGCCGAGCGTACTACCTTCGTTTTCTTTGTTACAAACAAGTATTGTTTGCACATTACATGTAGGAGGAGAGTTGCATCTACATTTCACATTGGTCAGCTCCTTCTACTTACCTTCAGGAGCGAAAGCTTGTAGTGTAGTGTTTAACGTTCAGGACTGTCAATCTGATGGTCGTAGGTTCAAACCCTTCCGGTGGCAGAAAATTTTCGTAAGTTTTAGACCTATCCCATTGTGTTCATTGTTCACCCCGTGTGAAACGGAATGATTCGGTTTGGAATTAACGATGGGGAAGGGGAAGTATTAAATTACAAAATCTCCATTTCAACGAACCGAGAATTGGACAAAAATTGGATAATTCTTATAAATATTAAAATTACATTCATGTTTTTAGTGGTATAATCGCAGGTAAAATCAAAGATCTTACATGGAAGATTTTACCTTGCTCTGAACTAAGCCAAAAGGCATTTCGCACCGATTTAATACATTCTCCAGTACATTTCAAAATGTTATTGAATGTTTCATGTCGATAATTTGACCAATACATCAATTCTTGACGCTGAGATGATATTTTCTGCAACTACCTCTTCTCTTCAGTCCCTTCTGTTCTTCTCTTCTCCTTGTCCTCTCTCCTCCTTCTGCTCTGCTTTTATCTCATATCTCCTTCCCTACTTTTCTCACATCTTATCTCCATCCCACTCATCTCCACTCCTCGTATCTTCTTTCCTGTCTTAGATTTCCGACTCCACGTACTTTTCTCCTCTTCTTTTCGTTCTTCTCTTTTTCTCTCCTTTACTCTACTCTTCACTCTCCTCTCATCTCGTTTTCCTTCTCTTTTCTCTTCGTTGCTCCATTTTCCTCATCTCTCCTAGAATATTTTTCTATTCTCTTCACTACATCTCCTCTCCTCGTCTATCCTCTCTTTCTTCTCTCCTCTACTTTTCCTCTTCTCCTCTCGCTTTCTCTTTCTCCTCTCCTTTGTCACCTCTCGTTTTCTCTCACCTCTTCTCCTTTCTGTAGACTCATCAGCGATGAAATGCTAGAAAACCTATTATTTTTCTTTCAGAAAGAATTTTGTCACTTGCGATATAATATTGATATTTTTAATACTTTTTATACACTAATACTTGTTTTTATTTCTTTCGCGTATTTTATAAATATTTATTGTGCATGTGGCAACCCTGAAATTGAGCATAGCTCTACACGCAACCCACCAACACCTTGTGTAAATTGGGTTGCCTAGTTTAAAATGTCGTTGTCCTAAAACTTTTGAGAGACACTGTACAAGACCTCATTTTTTTTTCTTTGTGCACACCCAAATATAAAGTTCTAGCTACGCCTATGGTGGACCCACGTCTCATCCATAGTTACCAATTGTGCTTGAAAACCATTCGGAGCACATCACAATTATGTAACATTTACGGCTTTTGATCAAATAGAAATAATCTTGGGAGCCAGAGTCATGAGATCTTATTCATGTCGAAACCATTATTGAGGATATGTTGAACATGTTCATGGGATATCTTCAGAGCAGTGGCGGTGATTAGGGGCAGGGGAGGGAGACAGTTGCCCCCCCCCCCCCACTTTTTGTCACTTTTGATCCAACTCTATGCTAAACCTTATCTACCAAGGGAAAGCAAACTGTCCTTGTACACCCAGTGTTGGCACCTTGCCCGCCCCCCCCCCCCCGCCAGTTTTAGAACCCAATCGCGGTCACTGGTTCAGAGCTTCAGCAATCGACATGGTACTGCGGCTGAGCCCATCTTCCGGCAAACTGGATGCAACATCCGCGTAACTGGAACCGCAAGCTATGTCAAATAAAATCGTACAATTACATTGACATATACAATTAAAATTACCACGTACCTTGTTGCAAGAGCTGTTGGAAATGTTGTCCTCCTACATCCACACATTTACGGCATTCATTAAAGGAAATTTTTACTAACACGTATCCGCCCTCTTCGGAAATGCTTCAATATGTCTCCTAATGTTTTCTTTGCCATTAAAATGTCTGGTTCTTGTGCAAGGCGCCGGAGGGATTTGTGAGGTGTACTTTTCTATCGTGCTCAAACGTCGTCTAGTTTCTTCCCTGTAAGCACGCGCCGTTTTCCCTTCTCCTCTTATCAAGAACAGACCCTCTTTCCTAAAATTTGTTCACATGTTTTCGAAACACTTTCTAACTTACCTACAATAATTCGTAATGACGTCAGAGTTCTACATAAAGTTTGATGTTTTAAATTGCACTGTAGAAAAGCACCAGTAATACATAAACTAAAACAAAACAATCTAAAACACTTGTTAACAACTTAAGACTTTACAAACACGTGCAAACTGAACACCAGTTATCGGAATACTGAAGCACTGATGCATCCAGTGCAAAGGTCAGCATGCAGCTGTGTGTCGAAATGAAGGCAGATGCGCTCTCATTGCCCGCCGCAGTAGCCGCCGCTTTACGGACGACTTGACAGTGATTAGCGCTGTATATGAAGGGATGTATGTCCTCAGCGTAGCCAGCTTGTCTTCATGGTTCAAATTCGCTGTTATGGGGGCGGCGGGAAATCCTAGACGTCGGTATCAGTGTCATAAATAGGCACTTGCCTATGTTGAATTACGTGCACGAAGAAGAATAGGCAACTGACATCCATGTGGTTCATAGCATAATCATACGAACGATTAAGAACGTTTCACATCCTGTATGGTCGTGACGTCATACAGCAGATACTTTAGAACACGTAAGTGTGCTAACAGATTTTTACATACTACGTTAATAAACTTTCTGTGTGCTACCTTCCCTAACTCAGCAAGCCCAGTTTATGTTTGTACGACTTATGAACGTTAGCACACCATGGGTAAACTAATTTATGCTGTTTAGCTCTGCACTCAGCACAGTGTACGGCTCTCTGCAGTCAGTGGAAGTTGAATATTAGTGTTTGCATTCATAGAGATGTTGCAAGGAGAGGAATCACACATCTGAAACTTCTGTTTAACATCATTGCAAGAAGACCAAATTTCTACGTCACTAGCGACACTAGCGCCGCTGCGGATTTCATTACAAACTTTATCCAGTAGGACATTCAGGACAAACTGCCAATACCTATTTAAATCTATTAAGAAATTAACATTCGATAAATATTAATGATCAATACGAGAACACACAACGCATATTTGAGTTCGTAAACTGAAAAGTAAGCTCAAACAATAATTCTGACATGACATTATGTTGCACACTGAAGCCCGTGATCAAATACGTTTGTCTGTTTGTACAACGTTGTAAAATACCCAATATTTTACTTCACTTGAAAAACAAAACAGTGCCTTTCCACAGAAATAAAAAAACTCGGGGAAAGGGAACGTTTTGCGTAACTTAAGCTCGTTTTTATTCTGTGGTATCACCTCAAATTCGCTAAATCAATACGATTTGAATTATTTATAGGTTGTATTTCATTCCAAATTGATTTCACGCTTTGAGTTAGTTTTGACGCACTGAAATCCGAATAAAATGCGTTTCGTGTTGTGATGTCATGGAAATTAATCCAAAAGTTAAAACTGCTATTCGCATTATACCAATAAATGACCTAAAATTCAATTGATAAGTTATTTCAAAATTATATAAACATGGCGATTGTGTTCGTGATTTGTTTAATACAGCGTGCTTCAAAATGGTTTGAACTATAAGAAACCGTTCCAGGAGCGATAAAACTTTATCAACAATTAAAGTTATATGTAAATACTTTCAACCATATCCTCAAGTTTTGTTTGCAATGGTCGTAGTAGTTCCAAATTTCTCCACTAGGTGGCAGGGTGATAAGTTCCAAGATGGCTGCCTGTGGTGCAGAGAAAGCTTTTTGCGTGTTACAGTTTCACGTTTGTCGGTCTGTTGTTAGTGTTCAGCGTGAGTTTCGTAAATAACCACCATCCAAGAACTCCATACGTAAGTGGTATGATAAATTCAAGACAACGGAATGCATTTGCAAAGGAAAATCATCCGGTAGATGGTCCACGTCTGAGGCAGATGTCGAGAGAGTTCGAGCTAGTTTTCAACGCAGCTCCCAAAAGTCTACAAGGAAAGTGAGTCAAGAGCTAACAATGTCTCGAGCAACTGTTTGTCACGTAGTGCGTAGGAGTTTAAAGATGTATCCCTATCGAGTGCAGTTCTTACAACATTTAACACCTAATGATCACACGTCCCGCAAAAATTTTTGTGAGTCATTTCTAGAGGTTATGCAGTGGTGATGATGACTTTATTGACCAACTTTGTTTCAGTGATGAGGCTACGTTCCATGTGACAGGAAGAGTGAACAAGCAAAATATTGCCATCTGGGGGACTGAGAATACTCGTCAAATCGTTGAAGTTGTGCGTGATTCACCGACGACTAATGTGTTTGGCGCCATTTAATCTACCAAAGTGTACGGTCCGTACTTCTTTCACGAAGAAACTGTGACTGGACAAACATTCCTACACATGCTTACTACAAATTACCTTAATAACAGACTGCCAGACCGCTGGATTGGGCGATCTACTCAAAATGATCAACAGTTACTACGTTGGCCAACAAGATCCCCGGATTTAACCCCCTGTGATTTTTTTTCTGTGGGGACATCTAAAAGACATTGTGTACAAACCTCCTCTACCCGCAGATGTCAAAGAGCGCATTACTGTTGCAGTGCAAAATGTTGATGCAGACATGTTGAAACGGGTCTGGGCAGAATTCGATTACAGAATTGATGTACGCAGGGTAACAAATGGGGCTCACATAGAACATTTGTGAGATACTGTATTCAAAATTTTATCAAAAAAACTTGGACAGTTTTAGGAATTACATGTAAAATTTAAAGCAATTTGGACGAAAAATAAAAAAAATTATAAGGAGTTGAAATCATTTTGAAGCAGCCTGTATAAAAATATAATTATGGTAATAGTGTTATTACGAAAATGTCAATCACTGATCCAGGTTTCGATTATGTTTTCGGTGCAAGGAATTTTGTGAGAGGAGGATATATGTATCTGTACATTGGGTTGGGCCTTGTTATTAGCATGTTTTCATGTAAAACAAAGTGACTTTAATGCACTTGAACACAATTATGGTTGTCATGGTAAAAGTAAAAATATTTCTGTCTACATTTAGAACCTGTCAGAGTAAGCTCAAACATAACATTATAAATATGAATAAAATACGTTCATTGTCTGTTCTATTTTTTTCTTGGTGATAAATACGAGAATGCTATCGTTTATATATAACATAATAGATCTCTGTGGTACGCGACGTCGTATATTGTTTGTTCATTAATTAAAATATTGAGTATGATTAAATTATTGAAGACTTGAACTTTAAACTTCGTTTAATGTTTCACGAGTTTACAATCTTTCTGTAATGGAAAAAAATAGTTTTGTGAATTTGTAAATGCAAAATTGACGGCGATGAAGTTACACAATAGCTTCAATACTCTTATCCTATTGGGTCAATCCGTATCTAGTGGTGCAGAAAGATAAATATTGGTTGCTTAACCACTTTTTTAAAAAAAGTATATATTTTGTGTTGTGTGAGCCTCATATGTTGACAGTTCAGAACCACTGTTACTTTATTTTTACTATCATTGATTTCAAGATGGCGCACATTTTTTATCAGGTGTGCGTCATTTTCTCCATTTGTAAGAATCAGCGGTAACTTTTGCCTCAGCTCTGGTACGTCCTACGACAACGAGGAAAAATCTGTGATGTTGAGCACTGTATAGGCTACAATTATATTCGTGTATAATATTCTAGTAAATATTATTCCTTCGTAATCGATTTTAAAGTCAAAATTGTGTATCCTAATCGCTCAAAATGACATTTTCTGGTATTTTTTAGGGGGAGGCAGTTTGTTTAACACTTGATTTTTTTACAATTACCTTTGTACCAGAAGTGTACGTTAAAATTATTTGAAGCTTGAGACTATAATAATGTTTTTTTTTTCAACATGCAGTTTTTGTTTAAAAAATTCGGAGTTCTGGGTCAAATATCTCTGGTGAGCAGTCGTTTCAAGATCTGAAATTTGTACACAATACAGTACTCTATGGTAAGTACCTTTAGTTAAAACTTCGAGTTTGAGATTCAATTGGTTTGAGAAATGCGGTCATGTAAAAAGCATGAAAAATTCAATAATTAGCATTAAATAAGATATACTTAATTTAATTTCTTATTAACATATTTTGTGTTAAATTTCTGAAAACTTCAATTTGGAATGTAAATGAATAACATTACAATCCTGAAATGGATCTGCAATAAAGTATATATTCGAGGGCGTGCTAAAAAGTCCTCATTTGTTTACTGTGTAAACCCATTTTGGATTTTGAGCAATCATGCATTGTATTTATCACTTATACCGCTTCTCCATTGAAGGTTTCAAACATCTTTAGATGCAGATATAAGAACTGTGCGACGTTGGGCTGTTCATGCTGGTGATGAAAACCCCAGTTGAAGAGTTCTGAACGTATGTGACAGAACAACGTGTAAGACCGCGTACTGCAACTGATGGAGGTCATCGGAATCGTGTTGATGAACTTATTACGGAAAACTATCGCATAACACAGGCAGAGCTTGAATTCAATTATGTCATATCAAGGGAGCGTGTGCAGGCGATAATCGCAAATCTACGATACTAAAAACGTTGAGCACTGTGGGTGCCTCGGAAGCTCACTCCTAACATGAAACAGAAAAGACTGGAGATTAGCCAACATTTGCTTCAGTGAAGATGATGCGTTCCAAAGCTTAAATTTCATTGGAGAAGAGTTCAGCCTGATTCTGATGATGCAGTGCGAACAAAAGTGAGGCTGTGGCTTCGTCATCGACATTGGAAAACATGTACTGATCGCCAGAGAAAATTTTATGAAAACTTAATTGTGTATATGAGGATAATAAAGTTCTAGAAAGTTACCTGCATTTCGTTTATTCAAATACATTCAACAGCTTTAAAATAAACAAAATAGGAGGCATTTTTTTTCATCACACCCTTGTTCAAACTATTTTAATTGATACTTCTTGAATGTAGTTATTGCAGTAGACACCTTGTGCCAATGCGGCAAAAGCTGGTAGATGGTCCAAAGACAAAGAGTTTTCCACGTATGGCACTATACTAGTGCCCACACCTCTACACAGCAGGACATCTAATACATCCGGAAGACTGCTTCCACTGGGATAAAACGTAGGATCCTTGGGTGCAGAAATAGAAACCTCTGTTTCTGGTAATATCCTAAGAAGTACATTTCCAGAAGGATTTGAAATCCTGGAATTCCACGCCGGATGCTTAGCATTTAAATCACAATTATATGTGGTCCTAATGTATTTAATAGGACGATATTCTGTTCATTTAAAGTTGTTCTTGGTTAGTGATAGGCTGCTATCACCAACAATTCCTCGGTGGCTGTGTGAAGATGGATTCCCAGTGCTTCAATAGATTGAAATGAGGGAAGAGCAGTTTGTGCCACAATCATTCCCTTTCTAGATAATATGATCGGACCTCTCTTTGGACGTCCAATACGGTCTTCTCTAAAAATTCAGTAACTGGGAATCACCTATTTGATATGTGGTTTGAAATGGGTTTCATTGATTAAGGCTATGTCTACTTGTTTATTTGGTAGGAGATGGCTTATTTCTGGAAGTTGGTTGTTTAGTCAATCAACAAGTTGACTTGTCTGTTTAAAAACATCCATCGGACTGCATTTCCAGCAATAGTTGAATAATGATACTAATTTCAGACATTCCCGATGAAGCTTAATATAATTGCTGGAGTCCTCTGGTAAGATGTTGCCATATTTTTAGCAAATTCCATTGTTTAGCTCTTTCGAACAAGGTAATTATTCCATCACCCATACATGCATTAGGAAGAGGAATGTAAGTTCGGCGTCCTTGGCGTAGGCGAGGATCAGCATAAATAGCATACGAGATAGGCTGAGATACTGCTTGAGTTCTAGGCTGCGCTGCTGATGAAGTTCGAGACTGAGCTGTAACTGAGGATCTAGGTGGTGCTGCCATAGATGTTGAGGCTCTTGGAATGGTCGTCTCTGATGGTATGGGTGACGAATTGACTATACGTCCTGAAGCTTGATGATTTTGCAGAATTTCTCTAAACATCTACAGCCTCGATAATTGGCCGGATGATCTTCGCCGCAATTGACGCATCTCGGTGGTTGGTCATCTTTTAAATCACAATTTTTGGCTTGGTGTCTTTTGCCACATTTGACACATCGAAGGGTAGTATCACATAAGGTCTGAGTGTGCCCTAAACGCTGATACTGAAAACATTGCAGAACTAGAGGCGCAAGATACGGTACGACATTCACTCGGTAGCGTCTTAGATATTCCATTTGATAGATGTCTACTATATCAAAGGATTTTAGCAAAGTGACCAAATATAATGGTATCTTCTTAAGTTAAAAACGTTTTGTATCGCGTTGGGTCATCTGTTGAACTCCAATGGCTTCATATCCTTCAGCATTAAATTCATCCCGGATTTCCTTTGTATCAAGATCAATTGGAAGGAGTCTGAGAACTACCTTTACGGTACGGTTATACCGGTCAGGTGCAATCGCATATTTCAGTTGATTACATTCGATATATGCTCTGTTATTCTTGAATTCTGCTTCTGATTCCAGTTGAAATCGAATACTGTCCCTTCTAATTCGGATTCGAGGGTCAATTTTCTGTTCGTGAATTGTTTTACTGACGAAGTTGTGAGGAGCAGGCTGCTGGTATAAATATATTAATGGAGGAAGTCTTGTAGCTGGAGTCCGTTTTGTCGTCAAATTTTGAGGTTTTCCCGGTGGAACGTCGTCGCCATCAATCTGCATCTCAGTATTGCCTGTTTCCTCATTCTTCTCCGTTTGGTTAAGAACCTCATAAGGATTGGAGATCGCAATCAGCGGCTGTAAAATATATTCTTGCGTAGACAAGGAACTTGCTTTTTTCGAATCGAATAGCTGAAAGCCTTCGCTATATAATATAGGAACTTTGCTTGGTGGTAGCATTTTTTCTAAATTGAATGGAACATAAATATTAGTTGGATCTCTTTTCCGCACGTTGTAATCGTCTTATTTTAGGAGACGAGACTTTCTTGATGGCCCCAGTAGAGCTCGATGTGTTTCCCAGTCGTGACAGCTCTGAATCCAATACATATTCTGGATCTTCCGTATCACTACAGACATCGAGTACTTGAGTTGCTGACTCACCGAAGCGAAAGACTTCTTGACGTTAAACTTGCACGCTCCAATCAGAAAATCGCTTTTCAGCTATTGTAGGAGACTTCTGGTTGGTTGTGTGTTTCGACCTATCAGGTTGGTGAGTTACTGGTCTTCGTCCATTATTCCCGTCGGAGTCACGGCCTCAGATTTTTGGATCTGACTTCTAAGACATCGCGCAGGCGCAGAATGCGACACAGGGTCTATTAGTAAATGGCGACCACGCAGGGTCGTTACAAAATGGAGAAAATGACGAACGTCATGATAAAAAAATGTGCTTAAAGGTAAAGGGCTCCCCTGCGCATAGCACCACGCCATGAAGGCGTATAGGGGGTAACGCCCCACACTTTCTTGATCCGGTCGTGAGTGGGGGTGATGTGATCAGCATCACGCCCCTGACCGCCTTTACCCCCCAGGGTTTCCCCCAGGTACCCATGTTATTCGACGCTGGGTGGGCGCCGGGGCCGCTTCCATCGTTAGAAAAGTTCCCGGATTTGAACTGGCCGGGGATCGAACCCGGGACCTTTAGCATGGTAGTCAGACGCGTTACCGACTGAGCCACCGCGGCCACTTAAATGTGCTCCATCTTGAAATCAATGATAGTAAACATTAAAAAAAAAAAACAGTGGTTCTGAACTGTCAACATGTGAAGCTCATACCACACAAGATATATACTTCTTTAAAAATGAAGGTTGAGCGGGTTAAGGCGTTCACTCGTCTTGAGAACGTTCCCTGCGGACGGCGTATGTTCGATTCCGGCTCTGGTCGAATTTTTTCGACCTACGTATAGAGCCGGTGGCAACCCACCATCGTGAGGAAATTGGTGAGCTTTGAATGAGTAAGCGTAATCCGGTCCCGGAAACCTACTATAACGGCTGTGGATACGTCGGGCTGACCCCCGACTATTCCACTACTGGTTGAAGTTATAGGGTGACGAAGGAAAGCGTGGGAGGGAGGACCGGCAGTCGGTAGGTATGACTAGGCCCTTCAGGGCTGTTGCGCAAAGGATTATGATTTAAAAATGATCAAGCAAGAAGCGTTGTACCACTTGATATGGATTGACCGTATTTCACATTGAAAGTTACTAAAACATATATATATATATATATTGATTTGGTGTGTTAAGTCCACTTTATGCACAGAGAAAGGCTAATTGGGGCGAGATCTACAGTTTCAAGTGGATTCGAAATAGTATGTGCTTCCACCAGGAATCGAACTCCCGGAACCCTTGATTTCCAAAGCGACAACGATACCACTGCACCTTCGGAAACGCCCTAATTATATATATATATATATATATAATACTATATATATATATATATAATATATATATATATATATATAATATGTAAACTTATTTAAATAATATGTTCTAAGATGGTAGTTAAAAGGCCACAACAAGGAACTTGAAATTAAGCAACTTCGCTTCACGTAAGCTTGACAATGCCTGAGTCGGCCCTCCTATTACGCTAAGCTGAAAGCTTGTTCCGAGAAGGTTCCAAAGAAGAAATTC
>NC_139244.1:68794261-68924818 GCF_977018435.1 Lepisma saccharinum | reverse complement strand
ACACTTCTTTACTAATAATTACAGACACACATTGTTTCGCATATCGGATAACATTGAACGTAGTGCTGGTTCTGTAAATCGCAAAACTGTATGGTGCGTAAGTGTCCGGGGATAAACAACTTTAGAGGTCCCTTCTTATGCATACACGTAATGTAGGGTTCGTACTCAAATATATGCATGTAAAACAATAAACGTAGTTAATTGCGAAATACCGCAGAGCAAAGTAAAAATTACCTAATTAGTAATGCAAGATGAAATGATGTGGTCACCTCAGAGCCCTGATCTCAACCCCATTAAACATCTGTGGGATGAGGTAGAGCGCCGGTTGTTAACCAGGTCAAACCGCACAAACACCACTACAAAGCTTTTCGCCATTTTGCAAGAGGGACGGAAGCGACATTTACCGCCACCTGGTGGAAAGTTTTCCTAGAAGCGTAGAGGCTGCGATTACGTTCAATGGCGGACCTACCCCGTACTGACACCAGACTAGCTCCAGGTCATCACATTCTTACGAGTGTCTGTGCATGATTGTCAAAATAGTGATCACAAAAATTGGAGAAATTTCATTTTTTGTCCGAAACCATTTAGGGAGTTTCATAAACACGTACATACATACATTCTCAAAAAATGTAAAAATCCGAGCTGCAAAGTTTCAGGATCAGTCTGATTTGACCTTGAATCACTCAAGAATAAATAATTTTCTACAGTAAATCCGTTCTTTCTCCGTCCAAACAGAGGGAATTCAATGCATCACACTCAGCGGAAAAGAAAAACGAGAATATTAATTTCTTAATCATTCAGAATCAGAAAATTATTATGTGCTAATTTAAATTTGAGGCGTTGCGGATTCGAAGGGCGAACTCAACAAACCGGCATTGTGAGGGAAATGCGTTTCAAGTTGTCAAGCACAGTGCGAACTCTACAAAATACTTTCGAAATCACGTATGAAACATTCCGATCTAATGTTAGCATGTTTCTGTCGAGTTCGTACTGTGTCTGACAACTTTAAACGTATTTCCCTCACAACGTACGTTTGTTGAATTCCCCCTTCGTGTCCGCAACGTCTCATTTATAGTATGTCACTAAGTATTACCTTGTAAAAACAAAGTGAGTTACAAGTAGAATATTTCAGATGTAGTAACTATTCTTTATAACGAAGTACACGTAATTGTTGTGTGATAAGAAATAACAGTGATGGTGTTTTAATCATATTGTTTTAAGTCCACATATTGCACAGTAAGGATAATCCGGAATAGACCTGCAGTCCGAACAACTAAGTGCCTCCACTTGTATCGAACCCTAGGGTCCTTGATTAGAAGGTGCCGACGCTACAATTATGCCGGCAGGGACGCCCTAAAAAACAAAGAGTAATATTAAAATAACTCTTTCAAATTATTTACTTAAGTACGATCTTTATTATATTAATATCATGAAGTGTAACTCAAATGCAACTGTGTATTGTGCATAAAAACGTAGTACCTGGCAACCAATTAGTTTGCACGTCACCGTCTTTATCTTGTATTTACACACAAATGCAAACACAAACACAAGAGCGAATGAAAAACTAGTAAAACTCATTTCCTTCCAAAACCTGGGAACTTCTGAAGGGACGTTTTTCCTTTTCCAATCCTCTGTGTAAATTGTTGTGGAGAGTGCTAAATGTCCCCTGAACGCATAACAATGAGCCTCTTGTTTGGTAACCACAGTGCAGCCAAGCTTACCCAAGTTCCAGCCCGACTGCTACGGGAGCATGCAGAGAGTCCCACCTCTCCCCTAATTTCCGCTCCATAAACTCCTGCAGGAGGAAACGGGATGAATTCAATTTGTGTGTGCCTCCGCGGACCCAAACATGGTTGCATTCAAATTCTCGGAACCGTTTCCCTGTTTCCTTTTGTTCTGTTTCGTGATGTTTCCGCCTCTCTCTCTCTCTCTCTCTCATTCACTGTCAACGCATCTCAGACTGCTTCACAATTGATGCTGACATTAACCTCATAAACCCTCAAGGGGTTTCTCTCATCTCCTCCATCTCGGTTGCTAAGCAAATAAGGAAGTGCATATTAATATCACCGACGAAAAATAATATGTTGTTGCAGTTGTTTTGCGAACAAAGAATGCGTCTTAGATGTTTCTAGTCGGTAGTTTTTTTTTCGCTCAGTCATTTCGTACTGCATTTTCTTAGATCCGCTTCATTTTGTCAGGGATTCTGTTTGTAAAAAAAACATCCTCCGTGGCGGAATGGTTAGTACATCTCGCTACGTCGTCACGGGCCTAGTTCGATTCCAGGCAAGGGCATTCGTATTCTTTTTTTGTGTCCGTTCATCAACTTCATCATATCACCACTCATCCTAATCGTCGTAATTTGCTAGAAGTGCCAAAGAAGCGACGCTAAATAGCAAAAGAAAAGAGGTCTGTTTATTTGTTGTATGCAGCACATTTGTGCAAAATAATTAAAGAGGCAGTCATAATATAATTATAATTAATTGATTGATTTTAAATATTAACTTTGCTTTTGTACCACTTTTGGCTAATTGAGAAGATGAGGAAGAGTGATGATATAATGAAATTAATGAAGGGACGCTCACAAAGAACACATACCCAGGCAGAGCTCTGTGCTAACCACTCCGGCACGGACGTTGGCAGTCATAATATATTCGTCAAAATAAATACAAGTAAATATAAACCATGATAAACTAAAATCGTAATCACATTAAAAGTTGTTGTACATCTGTTACATAATATCGCTTCTTTGCCACTTTTGCTAATCGCGACGATGTGGATGAGTTATGGTTAGATGGAATTGATGACAGAACACTCGCGAAGAACACTCATGCCCACGCCAGGACCCGAAACTGGAAATTTTTGTGGGAAGATCAAAATTGATCACTTAACACGGTTATTTTCAGTTATCGTACTGCATTTTGTTTGCTGTATTTCAGTTTTATTTCACATCTGTTTTTGTTTCCTGTTCGGTTCTTCCCGTGGACAACAAAACCAATTATACCTTGGGATTCTAAACCGGGATTCTTGACGTGGTAGCGAGTTGCAGTAACCATTCCACTAAGGATATTTTATTGATTGAATTTGTGTTTTATGTCCACTTGATGCGCAGTAAGGCTAATCGGGACTGAACCTACAGTTTGAAGTGCCTCCACAGGAAATCGAACAAGAGATGCATTCTGCTAAGGAGACCAACACTCGGTCGTTGTTAAGAACGCTGAAAACTAAACATTACACTACGATTTTTTTTGTTAAACCAGTGTTTATTTTAACTTGTAGGTAGAAAAGTTACTGCATTACTGATAGTTATTTTTTCTAACATATGATGCCTTTGGTAATATTATAATGAATAAATATGAACATGTCCACTCTAGTACATACACAACACATGCAGCCTGTTAGCGTACACAATTCCACAACTTACAGGCAGATAGCTTTTGTTGCAAAATGTTTAGTGTTTGACGCCTCGTTTTGAAGCTAGGAACCCTCGCAAAACAGATTCCTGTACTCACTAACGAGTTGTATTTGCACTCATTATTAACAAAACATATGATCTATAGGTATATAATCATGTAGATATCGTGTTGGCGGGTCTGAAGATTTTCCACAGTGATTTAAGTTTTCATTTATCTAACTTCTGCAAATATCATACCAGGGTATCGAACGAGGCCTAGAGTTTTGAACACTAAGTCTCTGTCGCTTCTTCATTTTCCAGAGGTGTGTCTCAATCTTACTCACGTTCCGCTTAGTCTCAAATGAACTTCTCTCGTTTACATGTGGATTGTTACAAGGCATTTGAGGTCTTGGAGACCGAGTCCCTTTAGTACCATATCTAGAGTTTCTTTCATTTTGCACTAAAGTGATACACAATACATAATATCAAACATTGTTTGCCATAATAATTTCAAGAAAAACTAAAGTACTCACTATTGTCCAAACAACTACAATAACTTACATCAATCTTAACAATTGCATCTACACTTACACATCAAATAACGCATCGTATCACCCACCCACAATGCACTACTAATGACTAATTACTCATCTTTATTTCAATATATATATATAGTAATAAATTCAATTAATAAATTTATTATTGCATAATCTTTGTATTATCTTTATTGTATTATGACGATTATTATGTTTTTTCTCTTTCCTTGTTTTTACTAATTCATTGTATCTGTGACAAGGGTTGGTTGTAAGAACGGCCCATGAGGTAGAAACACGCCTGCTTAAATATAAACCTCTTCTATTCTATTCTAAAGTAATAACGCATGCCACTGCAATAATATGAGTTTACCGTTATCAGGTTCCATCAATGTACATGGCTGGATATAGTGTGATGTTATTCACATATAGTAGTTTAGTAGGGAATAAAACCATCTCAGAAATTACATTATACACATCACTCTACACGAATTGCTATATCTCACACGCGGATAATGTTTACAGTTCAAATTTCATTACCGTAGTATAAAAGGATGTATCATCCAAAAAGCAATCATGAACCAAATTACTAATGTGCAAAATGATTGACAAAAATCGCCGCTGTAGCGCGTAAGTAGACAAGTTTGATTGCCATTCTAGCTGACAGTAATTTAACTCGGAGGCATACAAAATTAATACAAAGTTGTGATTCAACCACAATCTAAGTTTCCAAGCGTCCGCAGCAACAGATGACCCCCGGACACCATTAGCCCGGGCACGCAGAACGCTCATTGACATAACTAATTTACATGTTCGGGGAAATGTGCTTAAGGGAGAATGCCAATGTATCGGGTGCGGTATTGTTTAAATTTTCCTTGAGGTCGCACAATTTCTGCAAATCAAAATAAGGCGTACTTAAAATCGTTTTTGTCTCGACCTTTATGTTCACTTTATTCTGCTGGTATTATTTATGTTTTAGGTTTAAAATTGATGGATGATTTAAATACATGAGATTTGACCGTTTATAAGTATCGTATCTTTACTCACACTTTTATTGAGAACTTTTGGTAGCGAAAGTACTTCTTATGAGCATTAGTAGCCATGATATATTTTACTCCCTCTGTCCCATAATTATAGTCCGGCATGCCAAAATGGTAGTAGGGAATTACAGACGAAGATTCAGATGGAACGCACACGCATGAGGAGAAGCACAGTAGATCAGTCTTCAAGATTGTGAAAAGGAACAACGTGACCTTATCGCAGCGAGCAACAAATACCGCCCAGACGATTACCAAAAGGGGGCGTTCGGTTGTTACACACAGGTGTGGCACTGTATGCAAACCGGTCTAGCTAGGCACTCTGCAAATCGTTAGTAGAGCACTCCTTCAGTGAGTACGTGTGAGAAGAACAACCATGAACACACAACTCATGATAGGAAGCGACAAGGGTAGCAAGAACCTCAAGGACAGTGAACGACAGGCAGTGTGCGAATTTCTGTTGGAAAACAGTACG
Source organism: Lepisma saccharinum (assembly GCF_977018435.1). Taxonomy (NCBI): domain Eukaryota; kingdom Metazoa; phylum Arthropoda; class Insecta; order Zygentoma; family Lepismatidae; genus Lepisma; species Lepisma saccharinum. Next base: position 68,919,382 of record NC_139244.1, on the reverse strand, counting down.
GCTGGAGTAGTGAAGAAAGGTGCCATGACAAGTGCGGCCGAGAAATTTCATGTAAGTACGAGAACAGCACGTCGCATTTGGCAACAGGGCCAGCAATCGTTGAAAAAATGGGGCCATTTGTGCTGCGGTTACATCTCGGATGAAAGGCAAAGTCGGACCAAAGAACATGGATCTCGCCCTACAACGACTACAGCACCTACCGCTGCGAAAGCGGCAGAATATTCGTTCAATGGCAGTGGCGCTAAACGTTGCTAAGAGTATCCTACACAGGCGTGTGAAGGCAGGAGAGATCAGAGTGCATACGAATGCGCTGAAGCCATTATTGACTGATAGCAACAAGACGGAACGTCTAAAATTTGCCTTGTCAATGCTGAATCCTACCACAGTCGCTTGTCCTGTAAGCGGAAATCCGAAGTTCAACATGATGATGGAGACAGTTCATGTGGATGAAAAATCGTTCTACCTGATGATGGACGGTCAGAAATTGTACTTGATGCCCAACGAACCAGACTCGCAGCGAACATATAAAAGCAAATAGTTTACTCCCAAGATCATGTTTCTGGCTGTCGTAACCCGGCCTCGTTGATATCCTGGTCGCAAACAGGGGTTTAATCGTAAGTTAGACATTTGGTCGTTCGTCAGGAAGGAACCTGCCAAGAAGAACAGCAGGAATCGTCCTGCTGGTACAATGGTCACCAAACCATTAACTGTTACCGAAGATGTTTGCCGTGACATGCTCTTCAACAAGTTAATCCCAGCAATAGATGCACAATGGCCTCATGGACTGAGCGCAGGGAGAATCCGTTCAGCAGGACAATGCGCGTCCGCATATCGTTCCGAATGACCGCGCCTGGATGGATTCTGCAGCGGCCAGTGGAATCACTTTGGATCTCCTATGCCAACCTCCAAACAGTCCGGATCTGAATGTTTTAGATCTGGGATACTTCCGGGCAATTCAGTCTCTCCAGTATTACGCAGCTCCACAAACTATTGATGAGTTTATCGCCGCCGTTGAAACATCATCACTGATCTGACACGCGACAAGCTCAACAACGTCGTTTTCATTTGCAGTTCTGTCTCATTAAAATTATGCGCGTCCAAGGTGGGAATAACTACAGGATTACCCATATGCAAAAAGCTCACTTGAAGCGCCGCAACGTCCTGCCACCTCGATTGGAGTGTCCTCGGAACATTTACGACGAGGCTACAGCAGCACTGCAGCACTAGATCTAGCTCGTTGATGGGATAACAACCTTCCTGGACCAACAATCTATTTCGTCTTGATGTTTAATTTTGTCGAACTTCTTGATCACTTTGCAATGATCCTGGATTGATTATTTTTTATTTATATTTCTTTGAATACTTTATCTGCCAATTTGTACTGATCCTTGAATAATAAAGTTGTATGACTCATTCCTGTGTTTCATTATCTTCTTCTGTATACACCAATGTCACAGTTTGAATATCGGACAATTATTATGACACAACAAACAAAGGTGTACCGGACAATAATTATGGGAGAGAGGGAGGAATTATTAAGCATCGCTTTTCTGTCACTTTTGGCTCATCTCGGCGACGAGGATTAATGATGATCGATCTTTAAGTCCGGAAGGAGTGGGAGACAAGCCTCACGTGTAAATTAATAGAATGCCTAATATATATATATATACGTATTAGGAATTATATTAATTAACACTACAACAATGGTATAATATCAAGACAATAAGGAGACACATTGCACAGTGGCTCGGATACCACTGTAAACTGTATGTTCAATCCCGATTAGCCTATCTGTGCATAAAGTTGACTTAAAACAGCAACTCACAACCAGCCAACCAATAAAGCCAACATAAAAGCAACAAAAATATCTTTATTTTTTCTGTACTGCGCTAGTCAAATATTTGATTTGTTGATTGATTGATTGATTTGCTGTTTTAAGTCCACTTTATGCACAAAAGGCTAATCTGGACTGGACTTACACTTTCAAGTGGGATCCGAACCACTATGTGTATCCACCGGGTATCGTACCCGAGACCCCTTGATTACAAGGCGACGACGCTACTACTACGCAATCGGAGAGGCCCGCTAGTCTTATAAAAATATATTATTGCATAATATATAGAGTTTAAGTTTTGTACATAAAAGTTGTTTTTTTTTTTGTCTTTTTTACTTGAATATGACATTAGTGTCTATTCCAACAGTAGTTTCATTAGACGGTGTTTACTTGCTGGTGAAAAGAGGTGCATTTCGTAGCGCATTTGCCGGCCTCCGTGGTGGAGTGGTTAGCACATTGCACTGTGATGTCAGGGGTTCCGGGTTCGAATCTCAGTCTGACCATGGATGTTTTTGAGTGTCCATTTATTAATTTCACCATATCATTACTCATCCCCATCTTCGCAAGTTAGCCAAAAGTGGCACAAAGACGAAGTAAAATAAAGCAAATCAATCAACCAATCAATGAATCGTAGTGCATTCCTAAGTTTTAAATTTATAATTTGAACAAGTTCTGAGATAACATCATCATCGAATATTAAGTTTTCACATTTTAGGTAATAGTATCCTATTATACAGAAGACAAAAGGTAAAGATGAAATAGCATGCTGGATATGAAATGGTGAATAAAATTGTATAGGCGTCGCGTGCCCTAAAAGACAGCCTGCAAACATTCCCTCTCGACAATTCTTCCTGCTACCGTTCCAAAGAATTCCCCAGTCTTTGTGGTGTACGTTATGGTTCACATTCCTGTTCCATCTTCAACCATTCTTCAAATAAAAATGTTCCCACAGGCGGAAAAGGGGATGCAAAAATTCGCACAAGAATTGCACGCATCAACTACTTGAGAGCGGGGGTGAAAAAAAATACGAATTTTGTCCCATTCTTGGCTGCGAGGGGAAAAACGTGAAATCTGACTTCGGTCGTGCCTTCCACTAATGACATTCCGCTTAACTTGTTTGCTTTGAGAAATTGCGCCAGACTGGTAATTGTGGAGCAGTCTTTTTGATATCTCCTTTTTGGTGGGTGCCCCCTTCTACTATCCCGGCCCTCTCGACGTCCCATCAGCGAGAGATACCGGATCTGAAGGAAGAGAGGCTTGGATGGCAAGATAGAAGAAAACGTGTATAAGAGGAGAAAGTTGATGCGGTGCGCCTTCTTCCTTAACATCAATCTTATCACCGGAAATCTCACCGTTCCGTGCCCGGAAAGTTGCAAGGATGCAGAAAATTCTGTCTACGATGGGTTAGAGTCAGTGCAGCCAACTTCATGAAAAGTTACCAATGCTGGTTAAATTCGAGTGTATTTAAAAATGTATATTTTGCTTGCATCTTTTGCCACTTTAGAGTAACATCTAACACAACAAATTTCTGATGAATTTATCTAATCTGCTTTGAAGACCACTTTGTGCACAGATAAGCTAATCTGGACTGAACCTACAGTTTATAGTGGGATCCCAAGCGAACACAATGTGCCTCCACCGGGTATCGAACCCGAGACCCTTTGATTACACGACGACTTCGCTTCTCTAAATTGTTGAAATAACTACCACTTGCCACTTCAAGAGTAAAGTAACACGTGCCCATCACTTAAGACACGGCCGACCTGTGTGGCAAAGTGGATAGTACTGCGCGCTACAGCTCCAGGCCAGGATTTTGAATCGTAACTGGGGATGAGTGATCCTTGTGAGTTTTATTTTACTAATTTCATCATCATCACTCATCTTTATTTTTGCGATTAACCAAAAGTGGCGACGATGTTAAGAAATATAAGATCAATCGAAATTGAGACAGTAAAGTTACCGATTCATGTAAGGAGAGTTTCCCCAAGATATCGATCCTTGAATTATTTCCTTTCATTCTGCAAATTTTACCGTTTTCTGCAGTGATTCATTTCACTTGGACACAAATCTGCCTGAAAGCATCGTCCGAAAATATTTTCCCAGGCATTCTCTTGGAACATGTGGAAGGAAGAAAACATCTGATATTTTCGACTTGTTTGGTATCGTCGTCGCCTTGTAATCAAGGGGTCCCGGGTTTGATACCCGGTGGAGGCACATAGTGGTTCGGATCCCACTTTAAACTGTAGGTACGGTCCTAAGTAGCCTAAGTGAACGTAAAATGTAATTCAATGAAATTCCCTACTTAGGCCGTGTGAGAAAGATGCAAGACCGTTCTTGAAGCGACCATAATTCGAGAAAGGTCTCCGAGTTCAGCCTCGAAGTCTAGGACTGGAAGTGAATTATAAATCTTTCAAATTGTACTTCCATTTCAGCGCCTAATACGGTCAATAGATGAAACTATGCCGGACCCTGTGACCGAGTGGTTAGCACATCACGTTGCCATGAGAAGGGTCCCGGGTTCGAATCCCGCTCGGGATTGGTTGTTTGTGAATGTCCATTCATCAATTTCATCACTCATCCCCATCTTCGCAAATGAGCCAAGAGGCACAAAACGCGAAGTAAAATAAATAAATAAATTAAATCAATCAGAAGATGAAACTAGGAACACATTTCTTCCCCGCATGATAAACATTTGTTTTTTACCATAGAAATCACAGAGAAATGTAGAAAGTTCTTAGACGTACATTTCCACAGATAAAAGAAGTACAACCAGCAACTGACCAACTATGGACTTCCGCGATTTCAATGAAGTGATCAACCATCACACGAGTGAAACATGGACTGTAGTCCCTAGTAGTCCCTAGTTAAGTCCAGAAGATTGCATTGTCGAGTCCTGCGTTCTCGAGTGCTCTTTAATTGGCGCTCTCGAACCGCGTTGGGTGACGTCACTTCCGACAGGATTGTACTTCAATGCTCTTTAATAGACTGTACTTCCAGTCTGCTTTATAGACCTTTCGGACACAGCCTTAGATTCTTTTCTCCGTGTATTACAGCATGGTCTTAACACTAGAACGGCGAAGGATCCGATCCTTCGATAACAACGGAAAGGGGTCATTTTGAGCCCTCACAAGAAATGCATTTATAAAAATCTATTTATCTTGGAATGGAAACATAATTTTATTTTATATTATTTTCTGTGCATTATGTATTATAATCAAAGTGTTTACCTGGTATATGATACATTTTGATTACACATAAAAATTATAATAATCAACAACTGAACACTCCAACATTTCATCACAAGGAACTGCTGCGTGACTGGAGATTGGAGATGTCCTTCCCGGTCCGAAAACACTACCCAAATGACGAGCTGCATGTAAACTATGACAAGTGGGAATATGCTCAATACATGATGATACAGGTACGGTAACACTGATATTGCAGCAAGTATAAATGAAACTTTACAGGGGTCACATTGACTCCTCCAGCTGTTCTAGACGTATAAGATGAAATTGCACAGAAATAAATCATATTTTGTAGATTTCAATATACCATTTTAAAAAGAACAAAGGATTATGAAAAGTCACAACATTTCGAGCAAAATAGCTATAAGAAAAACGGGATTGTTATTAACAAACTAGTGAAGGTAGGGGTCATTTTGACCCCTCCCGTAGTTGAAGTGTTGCTTTTCCTGTCAGGAATCAACTCCTGAAGTCACAATTCTGATCTCGTGGTCATGTTCTGGATCATGAACAGTAGCGATATTTAAATGGTTCTGCATTAAGAGTGCTTAAGAGTGCTTTTATTTCAGGAATGAGAAATCAATTTTGTTTTCTGGTCACAATTAACAATATCAATACCAAACGTTCTCACCTTTTGAGTCCTGCATACAAGTGTTATTCTGCCAGTGTTCCTTTATAAGCAAGGTTCGAAATGGAAAATTTCACTAAACGAAAATATTTATTAACAAGGTTAATGACCAGTGAAACAACGCACTGTATTAATCAATAATAGTTAATATTAAAATATTTGCATGAACATCACGTAATGAAAAATACATCGGACAAGAGTATTGTGGAATTGTCTCTTTTTCAAATTTACTTAGACGGAAATTGCGTATGGTAGTCGGCCAGAATCCACAAAAAGATGAATGCAACATCCATGTTGTCTAGGCAACATCGACGCCGTCATACTCTGCTAAGCGCTCTCTGGCCAACCGCACATCTCCGTTCCTAGGGAAAACGAAGATGAATTCTATAATATGTACTATTAAGGAGTGTTAAAAATTTAGTTCACACTGGAAAGGAAAATGTAATGAAATATCTAAAACCATAAACCAGTGATTCCTAAACTGTGCTCCGCGGCGCCCTGGTGCTTCTTGGCTGGGCCGCCGAAAAATGTTCCAATATTTTCACTGCAATGACACTTACTTGTTACTCTACACGTGGTATAAGAACTTTTCACACATTAAATGTTACTGAATATTAAATACGTGTTCATTTTTAAACTTAAGGCAAGCAACCTAACCATACTAAAGGTATTTTCTGCTGTTACGGCGGCAGATTCTAATGCTTGTAAGGAAAGTGGGGTGCGGGGAAGCGAACAATCCAGCTCGATAAGAAACGAAGTAGCCAGTAGAACGAGGTACACGTAGTAGTTCATATCGCCACGTCGTAACTCTTGGTGTCACAGCTGTTGTCCGGTTGGTCTGCTACGTATTCTCTGCTCCCAATTTCCCTTGCCAGAACTAGGACCGGGCGCCGTAAGAGTGGAAAAGACCTGTAACTTAGCGTTGCAAGTGTCACATAAGCCTACATTCTGACTAAACCGCCGCGGAAAAATCTTGAAACACTAAGGGCGCCTTGAGGCGAAAAAAGTTTGGGACCACTGACATAAATGAACTAGAACATTCCCTTGCCATTTCTGGCGAGACGAAACGGGAAGGTTACAGATATTCCCGAACCGGAACGCACTTCCGGTCCGATTCGGTCTATTGTGAGCCCTGATCATACTTGTAACACAAATGAAGGCCTTAGTTGAGTGATTACTACAACTGAGAACGAAGAAAGTCTGACTTTCTGCCAATTGTGGCTAACTTTGACGATGGGGATTGAATTGGATGAAGGGACAATAGAAACCACGCATGGGCAACACAACACCAGGCTCGTAGTGAGTTGTAGGCTATGGCTCTGACGCCTAGGGTTATATGCACAGAGTGCACCATTCAAAGCTATTTATTTGAAAGACAACAAATTCAGAAGGAGCGACGGAGTAATTTACACTTGGCAAATATATCTTCTGGTATCACACTGCTGAAAGTTTCTGTTTCACAAAGTAGAGGTAATAGTTCCTTTCTAAATATGTTCTCCAGACACTAAGATATCATTGAAATATTCTAAACATTCTAAAATCAGAAATGCAAATTACGAATCCTTACATATAACCTGTATTATTTTAAAGTGCTTTTTGTTTCTCTGTTTATTTTTCATATGACATTAATACGCCTGTGATGCCTCAACCAACTGTTTTCATTATTGGACATCTTTATTTCTTGGGAATGTCTTCCCTCATTTCCATCCTATTTCTTCCTCATATGTTTTCCTTGAATTGCCCCTGGGCCTTATTTCTTCTGGTCTTGCATTCTCCAAGAACTGCTTGGGTTTCTTTTTCTTCATCATTTTGGTTACTTGTCCAAACCATTACATTTGTCATTTCATAATTTCGTTTACAATTGATGGTTGTTCCAGATCTTCCCATATTTTCTCATCTCTTACTCTGTCTCTTCTTGTATTTCCTACTATCTTTCCGTAGCATTTAATTTCTTCAGTAGTTATCTTACTAAGTACCTTTCCTTTCGCTGGCCAGCTCCCACTTGCATACAGCAGTATTGGTTCTATCACTGACATATACATTTGTTGTTTCACCCTCGTTCGTCTTTCTCTTTTTCCAAATATTGTCTGGTCCCATTTGTAATATGCATTATTTGCTTTTAAGGCACTTTTGAAACCTCTAGTTCCCATTTTGAGTAATTATTGTTCCAAGGTATTGAAAGCCTAGGACCTGCTCGAGTTGTTTTCCAATAAAGTTTATGTCTAGATCTCCTATTTCATACCTCGTTCTGTTCATTTTCTTTACTTTGCTCTTATTTTCATCCACCACCATCCCTTTTTCCGATGATCATGTCCTGGACTGGTATTAATATTTTATAACAAGTGGATATGGACTAAAATTGGCAAAATATGGACAAACATACGATATTCCATCCTATTTCGAAATACGAGACTTTGGCATGTCTCCTCTCGAGAGACGCGACCCCATCTTATCTTGCCTTGTCTGTCTCATGAACAACATTAATGAATAAGATGCATAAGATGGCCCAAAAGATGCAAAGAAGACTTCTTCATAGTGATATCCTCATTTGTATGATTTCAAATACAATATTTTATTATTTTCATTTCCCATGCTCGCTTCCAATAAATATGTCTACACTGACACTGGAACTGCGACGACAGTACACGACAGACACTACCAACGATGTTAGACCTAATAACTTGTGAACGTGTTAAACCGCGACAATAAGACCACGACACTCTTCCTTAAGCAGTATTATTGCCTCGCTGTGACGGCAACAGACGGCAACAGGCTGCCTTTGTTGTACATTTACAAACGATGCCGCCTTCCGCAACAATAACAAATTGCAACTAGACGATAAGCGTCGCGGTTTTTTCTTTGGTTATGAACTTGTAATACATCAAAGCATGGAAATTTTAAGAAAGAAAACAATATGCATTGCATTAAGCACCAGAAATGACAGCTTCCTTTATACATTTCCTACTATCTCCGCTGGAGCCGAAAGCTTAGTTCTTCATGGAGCTAAATAATATATATTTCTTTTGAAGAATTCCAAAATGATGAAATATGAAGAATATGTTAAATATACCTGCTGAAATATGTAAAATTAAGTATACTTTCTTTAAATATGTAAGAGTATATTAAAGGCGGCTCCCGCGTAGACAAGTGGTTAGCACTCTCACCTTTGATGTGAGCGGTCCAGCGTTAGATTTTCAATGGGAGCCCTCAAAATGTCGGTATTGACCCAGCCTCTTGAGGACAATTGGGAAGCTACGTGAAAAGAAGAAGTAGCGGTCTCCGGTCACGAAAGCCAGAAAACAAAACAGCGGCAATGGGATCCGATGCGCTGACCACGCGTCACCCAATAAAAAGGCCGCTTGGCACGCCCTGACCCTTCAAGGGTTGTTGCGCCACGAAGTTTAGTTCTTATGTATTAAAGGAAGAAATATGGAAAAATATTGGCAATAAAACGTGTCTTAAATCATTACAAACATTATTATTCGTAAATATATTACAAAATTTCAGTTGTAATTCGTCAAACGTATGCATTTACATTTAAAGCCTAACCCTGGCGTTGACGTGACAGCAACGCATGTGAAATATACAGGTATATGAGGTCGTGGTCCGAATTCAGAGCTTGCGGTTCATATTAGGGATGGCCAGATCCGGATCCTGGCGGATCCGAAATCCGGAACCGGTTGGTTCCGGATCCTAAAATTTTTCGGATCCGGAATTTTCGAATCCGGTACTTTCGGATCCGGATCCAGAACTTTCGGATCCGGATCCGGTACTTTTGGATATTGTTACCTGCTAATCGCGCGCGTGCGCGATTTGTAATTAATTAATACACATATAAGGGAGGTCTAAGTTAGGGATGGCCAGATTCGGATCCAAATTTTTTTCGGATCCGGATCCGTGGATCCGGAATATTCGGATCCGGAACCGGAATTTTCTGATCCGGGTCCGTGGTTTATGACATGTCACTCACTAATTGCACCGCGAAACGGGAACTAGTTCTTGAGGAAGAGCTGTGCCCGCCGAACTAAAACATATGTGCTTGTTACCGCGGTGCAGGATAGGCGAATTCGAAAAAGGGGCCTCCATGACATGGACTCTGAAATTTAATTCCAGATTTGACGTTTCTATTTAATATGCTAAGATTGCTCGTGAGTGGAGATTTTGATCTGTTTTATTCCGGAAAATATTATTTTCTTGTCTAGTCCCACATTGGCACTGTACGAGACTTTGGCATGTCTCCTCTCGAGAGACGCGACCCCATCTTATCTTGCCTTGTCTGTCTCATGAACAACATTAATGAGCACGTGTGTTCAATTTCATCATATCATTACCTACTTACTTACAACACTATGGTCAGTGCTTCCCTTACTGCGTAGTGGTAAGATCATTGCCTTGTAATCAGGGGGTCCCTGGTTCAATACCCGGTCGAGTCAACTAGAGGTTCAGATCCCACTTTAAACTGTAGGCCCAGTCCCGATTAGCCTTCTGTTCATAAAGTGGACTTAAAACAACAAATCAAACAATCAAACAAACAACGCTATTGCCAATTCTGTAGTTTTGAGTTTCTTGACATCATAAACGTCTAGAATCCTCTTCGAACTTCATTTTACCGTAAAAAAAATGCACGAAATTCCACCACTGGTGACAGTTCTGTAAACAGAGCATTATTCTTCCATTTGGTTCTTAAATGGTCAAACAAAGTGTAAATGTAAAGAGGTTTAACAGTACCAGATTCAACGAAATCATTTAAGTTTAAGAAATAGCCATTACGCAATTTTTAAACGCACTGAAAAATATAACAATATCGCCGGAGTTATATTCCATTTTGATCTACTTATGAAAGCTCAAAAATAACACTACTGGAAGTTCCAAGTTCAGTTCCGAATATCCCATCTGAGCATGTGAATTGTGCATACTTGTACAATTTGTACATACGCCAATATTGTAATTTGTAAGTACTGACAAAACCCGTTTACATGCGTCAAACGTTTAAGTGCATTTTATGCTCAGAGGGTTAATTGTGGGCGTATTACACGTTAAGGTGGATTCCGCAAAATTATTCGATGTAACTTTACCCGGCTGAGAAGCACCTTGAAAGCAAGGCGACAGAATTGGTAGTACTTTATTGGCTAGACCCGATTTATGTACAGCCAACAGCAAAGATAATAGCAGGCAAATTGTCAATCATTCTTTTCATTTATATTCTACATCCTGGATTGTTTTAGAATTCTGCTGACGCGAAGTAAATGTTGTCCTCTCATTATTGTCGTTTTCATTTCAATTTATGAACATCACATTATGGAAAACATTTCTGTATGTATTTCCAGCAAACGTCCGCTTGGTGCACACTGCGCAGTTCGTACTCGGTGAAAGGAGCGATCTTCGGTCCTGTGCGCAATTGGGGTTCGATGAGACACCTGCAACTCGGTAGATGAGCAATTCGTGCGAGACCCTTTTAGTTTCAGTTATAATCCAGCCTGTCTTCAAGATGGGTAGAAGCCTTATCTGGAAGCACTATGAAAAGAGTGGCGACTCGGCAGTTTGTACGTATTGCAAGTTCGCGATAAAAAATAGCAGTAGTACTGGAGTTTTTGGAAGCATTTGCGAACTCGCCATCCCACTACTGGTACAGACACTAAAGAAGTGGAAGGAGAGGAGGAAACTAGGAGCATAAGCAGGTAATTTTTGATATAATATACCTACTTGTGTTCGTGTGTAATATCTGTGCCTGTGGGTAGATACGAAGAAGCAAACTGCGAATAATAATAGTATTTCCATTATATTTAACACCCTGTGCTATTTTTGAACCTCATTCTGCCCTTGCTAAAGTTAATTGTTCGAATCCGTGGAGAGAGTGCCGCAAATATATTATTTACTCTTCTGCCCAAATGTTATTTGGATGTCCGTGCAACATAACCAACTAACTAACTAACTCTCTAGCCTTCTTAAACCCGAAGGTTCATGGCTGCAGCAACACAGGCCTTCCATCTTTCCCTATCTTGAGCAAGTTCTATATACTCTTTTCCATCCCTACCGATTTCCCTTAGGTCCATCTCAACGTTGTCCCTCCATCTTCGTCTTGGCCTTCCTACAGGTCTCTTACCATCAGGTTTCCCAACAAGAATCCTGTAAACTCCTCTTTCCTCTCCCATTCGTGCACATGGCCTGCCCGCCTAAGTCTTCTTGATTTAATTATTCTAATAATATCTGGACATGAATATAAATTATGTAACCTTCTCCACTCACCTGACCCTTCATCCCTTTTAGGTCCAAAGATATTCCTAAGGATCTTATTTTCAAATACTCTCAATTTATGTTCCTCTCTCAATGTAAGGGACCAAGTTTCACATCCATATAATACTACAGGCAAAATTACGGTTTTGTATATTTTAACTTTTAGTTTCTTAGATATTAAACGAGAAGACAAAAGTTTATGAAGAGAGAAGTAACATGCATTTCCTGAATTAAGCCTACTTTTTATTTCCTCTTTAATATAATTTTCATTTGTTAATATTGCTCCTAAGTATTTGAATTTGGAAACTGGTTCAAACGAGTTGTTATCAATAATTAGATTTTGATTATTACCTAACACTTGGTTTCGGCCTGTAAGCATATATTTAGTTTTCTCTTTGTTAACTTCCAAACCTATCTCTTTAGCAGTTTTGAAAAATATTTTAGCATTATTCTTAATTGTATTCACATCATCCCCCAGTAAGTCTACGTCATCTGCATATGCTAACAACTGAGTCACACCATTTAATTTTAGTCCTTCTTTAGTTTCTTTTACCTTCCTAACAGCATATTCTAAGGCAAAATTAAAGAGCAATGGAGATAATGCATCTCCTTGTTTTAACCCATCATGAATTGTAAATTTGTCAGACATATTAATACCCACACGAATTTTACTTTCTGTGTCACTGGTGCATATTTTCATCATACTAACAAGCTTCTTAGGTATTCCAAACTCTACTAATATAATATATAATTTATCTCTTTTGACCGAATCATATGCTTTTTTGAAATCAGTGAATAGCTGATGGACATTTTGATTATATTCCCACTTCTTTTCAAGTGTCTGTCTGATATGAAAAATTTGATCTGTAGTTGATCTGTTACGTTTAAATCCACATTGATAATCACCTATAATTTCATTAGCATATGGGGTTAGTTTTGTTAAAATAATGTTAGATAATATTTTATATGTTGTTGAGAGTAGAGAAATTCCACGGTAATTATTGCAGTTCATTTTATCACCATTTTTAAACACAGGAACAATTATGGATTCTTTCCACTGTTGAGGGATTTCTTCTTTATTCCATATTAAACAAATTAATTTATGAATTTGACATATTAATGAATTTCCAGCATATTTAATTAACTCAGCTGGTATTAAATCAATGCCAGGTGCTTTGTTATTCTTTAGCCTTTTAATAGCATCTTTAACTTCAGTCAAGTTATATTCTGGAACTAAAGGTTCTGCTGTGTGTACTTCATTTACTTCTGATTTATCTCCTACATGGACATTTAAAAGGTCATTAAAGTTGTTCTTCCATCTATTTAGAATATCGCTTGGGTCAGCTAGAAAATCACCGTCTTTATCATTTATCAAGTTTACTTTAGGTTGCCACCCCTTTCTAAACTCATTTACACCTTTATATAAATCTCTGATATTTTTATTTTTGCTGTTTGTTTCAATTTCGTTAATTTTGCTTTTCAAGTAATCTCTTTTCTTACTTCTAAACGTGCGGATAACTTCTCGCTTTATTCTATTATAATTGTTTAGATTTGTATCATCAGAGTTATTTAACCACCTAAGTCTAGCCTGATTTCTTATTTCTATTAGATTATGACATTCATTATCAAACCATGGCTTACTTTTTCTCGGTTTATGGTATCCTATACTTTCTTTAGCTGCTGATTCTATTGCATTACGTATGTGCTCCCAATTCTTATTTACGTCTTTTTCATCATCATTTAAATCCTGCAAACATCAAATCTATTTGACAGTTTAATTTGGTAATCTTTCTTAATTCTTTCATCCCTAAACTTTCCTGTATCAAATTTTATAACTTTTAGATTTTGTTGCTTATGATTTATCACTGAGAGTCTTTCTCTTAATTTAGCAATTACTAAATAATGGTCACTGGCACAGTCAGCACCTCTATGTGTACGAACGTCAATTATACTAGTATGCCTTCTCTTATCAATGAGAATATGATCTATCTGATTATGAGTTTTACCATCTGGAGAAGACCAGGTATATTTATGGATATCTTTATGTTTAAAAGTGGAACTTTTCACAATTAAATTCTTTGAGGTTGCAAAAGTAATCAATATTATACCATTATCATTACTTAATTCATGAAGACTTTCTTTACCAATCGTGGGTTTAAATGTCTCTTCTTTGCCAATCTGTGCATTACAGTCACCTAACAGAATTTTCATATCATACTGAGAAAATTTATCAAAGACCTGTTCTAACTTTGTATAAAAATCATCTTTAGTATTATCATCTTTATCTTTCGTTGGTGCATGTATGTTTATTAAAATAATTTTACACCACCTACCCTGTAAAACTGCATATGATATCCTATCATTAATAAATTCTACTGTTTTAAGAGCCGAGATAATTCTATTATTTATGAAAAAGCCTGTTCCAAAATTATGATTTTCAGTACCACCATAGAAAAAAGTATAATTTTTAGTTTTACAATTCCCTTCTCATGGCCACCTAACTTCCTGGACAGCTACTACATCTAATTTATACTTAACTATCTCACTAAGTGTACACTGAAATGCCCCAGGCCGGTAAAGGCTCAGAACATTCCAGGTGCCTAATTTAATATCCTTATTCCTAACGTAGATCTTATCTTTAGTCCAGGGACCTCCCAAAGTAGTCCCCACCCGGAGATCCGAACGGGGGACTATTTTACCTCCGGAATATTTTACCTTGGGAACATCCATGGCCTTATATTGCTGTTTCTTGACATTTTTTTTACAGTGCAGAGTTGTCAGCTCTACGCCTAACCCCCAATATGAATGGAGGAACTACTACACAAGACAAACTAAAACACATTAGACAGCACAACTACTACACAAGACACACATAAACACATCACAACTATAACACAATATAAACAGAAACACACCACAACTACTACACAATATAAACATAAACAAACTACACACCACAACTACTACACAAGACAAACACAAACATACTAGACAGCACAACTACTACACATACTAAAATATTTTTAGGCTGAGTGAAATTATTAAATATACGAGTTGTGGCTAGAAAAAAACCGGATTGATGTTGCTGTCGACAAACAAACCAAAAAAGTATTAAAGTCTGAAACTTCAAATAATTTTAACACACACTATTGGTATACAGGTACTTGCACAAAAGAGTCAAGTGTCAATCAAACTGCCTTCCCCTTAAAAAAAAGTCCAAAAAAGTTATTTTGAGCGATTAAAATACATATTTTTTAAACAATAAGAAATAATTACCTAAAGTGCCCAGTAACTTCTCAGCATCCCCTGATTTTGCAGCTAGGAACATACTCTTCATTACAAACCTTAAATATATATATAACCAACCTTTCCGAAATTATATAGGGGATAATTTGCCTTGTACAGATATTCAGAGCCCCCTTATATAATATATAGCTTGAATTGTAGTTTTCTTCGAGACATGATCCGAATAGGTGTTCTCAGGTTACCAGCTAGGTTACACAGGTGCTAGGCCACCCGTCGTGAACATTACATTTTCCCCCTAGGTGAGAGGGCACTAAACTGCCCGGGGCACCGAAATCACTTTTAGAGAGCATCCAGGACCTGTAAATCTGACACTAGCTTGATCGGCAATACACTTTCCTTAAAGCATGCTTTACGGAAGATCAGTTATCCGGTCGAAGGAAAACAGCCTCTTGCTTGCTGACATAGATTTAGGAAGATAACTTCTCAACTGTTAGTTAACATTTTGTTTACCGATCTCTGGAGAAACTTACTTCCAACCTTTGGCAAGATGGTATTTAATATAATGCACCTCATTACATATCGCAGGTAAAAAGGTAAAGGTAAAGTGCTCCCCTGTGATTAGCACCACGCCATGAAGGCGTATAGGGGGTGTGGGGGTAACGCCCCACACTTTCTTGATCCGGTCGTGAGCGGGGGTGATGTGATCAGCATCACGCCCCTGACCGCATTTACCCAGGTACCAGGGATTCCCCCAGGTACCCATGTCATTCGACGCTGGGTGGGCCGCTTCCAACGTTAGAAAAGTTCCCTGATTTGAACCGGCCGGGGATCGAACCCGGGACCTATAGCATGGTAGTCAGACGCGTTACCGACTGAGCCACCGCGGTCTGAGCAATATTAAAACATCTACAGGGTCCTTCGTTCAGCCTTGAGCCCCTTGACGGCGGCACGCTTAACGGCTGTCCGGACGCCAACTTCCGTCAAATCGCGTGCGATATCTCCGCTATGAAAGCCGCTAGCTTCGAAATGATTTTTGTCCTCAGAATTATAGTTACAATTACATTCAAAGTAAGCACGTTAATTGACACGGGATGTTGGAAATGTTGTCTTCGTGCAGCCACTCGTTTCCCGCAATTTTTTAGGAAATTTCGCGTAGCTTTGATAACAAGACACGCTAAAAGGGAACTTAAGTTTCCTAACACCTCGTGGCGCCAGAGTGCCAACTGAAACACATGGCTTTGAGCATAACTTGTGGATTTCTTTCTTAACCCTATTCCATTTCAGTAACTTTGCGATCTCCTTTCAGTCGTATTTTAAAAGTGGGTACGTGTTACAAGTGTTCTTGCTATTTTCTATTGTTTTATACAGTGTTTATTAAACGAATAGTGTTCCAAGTGTTATTTTGTGTTTCGATATAGTTTTAATAATGGCACACACGCACATATAACAACAAAACGTAGGGCCTCCCCGATGGCACCTTGTAATCAAAGGGTCCCGGGTTCGATTCCCGGTGGAGGCACATACTGGTTCGGATACTACTTTAAGCTGTAGGTCCAGTCCCTATTAGCCATTATGTGGACTTAAAACACCAACTCAATCAATCAATACAACGAAACATTTTTATGTACGATTCGTATCTAATTACAAATTCTTGAAGGGATGTTCGTAGATGATTTTCAACAGAATTCCCAGGTGTGCCTGTTCCACACAGAAATACCGTGCGAAACCTTGTGAACAAATTGAGAACGAGAGTCGGTTAAATTTCTGTAAATGAATTATGGGAAATGTTAGTGGTGGGGTAATTGATCCACGATTAATATTCTTCTCTAACGAAGTAAGGTTCCATTTACAGGGAACAATGGAACCTTACTTCCGTTGTGAAATCATTTTGAATAAGGATATCTAGCCTATCTTTCTAAATTTAATTTTATTTGAAAAGAAACTATTCTTTTAACACATTTTGATAAAAAAAATTGTGACTTTATCTCTCCTTTTCGAGCAGAAATGGGACCTATCGTCTATTGTTGAACTCGTTTTGAAAAAAGCATACATAGCCTATTCCAAATTTAATTTTCTTTGAAAATAACTCACTGGCCCTAAAATACTTTTATCACATTTTGATCACAAGAAGTGTCTTCCTTCATCTGTCGTTTTTCATCAATGAGAGAGAGCTTTTGTTCCATTGTTGTACTTTCTAAGTTTCAGATTTGCAGCCTTGTTTAAATTTAACTTTCTTTAACAATTTCGTATTTCTGCAATGTTTCTCTCACATTTTTATTGCATGTTGTGCCATTTCCCAGTTTACCGCCAAATTTAGAGAAATCAACCGATTCAGTGTGCATGGCTAAATGGACGTAGGTGTTTCGCGCTCATCTCGTAACTTGAACCCGCGACATCTCAATCCCTAAATTAACGTGGCTTCTTCTCCCGTCCCTCTTTTGTCACCCTGACTTATCGGTTAGCGTTAGTAACGTGTTTATCTATGGGGGAAATTGTAAAATAAAGTCAAAGCAACAAACCTTCAGACATTAGAAGAACTGGAGAAGAATATCAGGGGAGAAACTGTAGCAGTTTCAGAAGATGAACTGTTGCGTGTAAATGGATATTTCCGAAAAACATGCCAAAACCGTGTGGATGCATCAGGACAACATTTCCAGCATCTGTTGTGACAAGGTACTTGCTTATTTTGATTATAATTGTAATTGATACTTTAATGATTGTAACTGTATTTGTTGCAAGAATGAATTTGCAATAATTATCATAACATAATAGGTCATTACAGTAAAAATTGTCTTCTCTGAGAGTCCGATCTGCCACCTTCCAAAATATTTTTTCTTAATTATTAAGGGCCGTGCCCGTCCCGTCCGTCCCTACGCTTTCGACGCCAGTATTGCCATGAAGCCAGAAGTACACCCAGCGTAAAGAAATTATTGTAGTTTAGTGAAACAAAAATAGGAGACAGTGCCAGTGGCGTCAACTTAAATGAGCCTGTGGGGCTCGAACCCACAATAATTTGCCTGTTATATATATATATATATATATATATATATATATATATATATATATATATATATATATATATATATATTTAGAAATAAAGTCTCTGCGATTTAGAAAAGTTTTCATCATTAAAGACTGAAAGAATTCTCGCAAGTTTATTTACTAACTGTTTTCAAAATATTACGTAATTTTTATATTTTACATATGAGACTTTTCAGTGTCCTATATAATTTACACCATCCACGGTCATCACTATCATCAATAATAAGGGCTTATAAACAGGACGAGGATTGATAGGCACTAGAAACTCGCAAACTAAGCAGGTAAATAAGAACAAAATACAAAATAGGTACTAATCGTTCTGCACATCGCCCTACGACGTCAGGAGTCCCAGGTTCGATTCCTGGCCTGGGCATGGATGTTTGTGAGTGTTCATTCATCAGTTTCATCATATCACTCATCTCCATCTTCGCAAATTAGCAAAAGGGGGCACAAAACGCGAAGTAAAATAAATGAAATAAAATCAAACTAAACGTACTGAACATTTTTCATTATTTTCATGGATTAGACACTGAAAAAGCTGTTATCTTCGAAAGAAGCACTTGTTACTAAAACAGTCAGAAAAGTACACTATACCTGTGAAACATGAATGCCAGTCACTCAGGCACATAGTGGTTCTGGTAATTTACAATGCATTACAGAGAACAAAGATGCGAGCAAGAAAATATTTGTATCCAATTTTTGTGCAGGCTGTAATCAATATTGATTTAATTAGGCGCAAATAATTTCAAGGGACGCCAATGCATTCTTTCTTTTACAACTTTTGTGCCTCCTCGATGGTTTTTGATTGCTTGATTTGTTGTTTCAGTCCACTATATGCACAATAAGGCTAATCGGGACTGGACCTACAGTTTTTAAAGTGGGATCCGAAACACTGTGCCATGTGCCTCCACTGGGTATTGAACCCGGGACTCCTTGATTACAAGGCGACGACGTTACCTCTACGCTCCTCCTCGATGGTGTAGTGGTAACGTCGTCGCCTTGTGATCAAGGGGTCCCGGGTTCCAGTGGAGGCACAGTAGTTCGGATCCCACTTTAAAATGTAGGTCAAGTTCCGATTAGCCTTACTGTGCATAAAGTGGACTTAAAACAGCAACTAACTAACTAAATCAATCAATGAATACCACTCAGAAATGTCACGAGATGATTTTTAAACATAAACGCCTACATTATCTGGCCAAGGAACAAGAAAAGGCATTTTATGGCAAATCGTTAGCCTATTATTGCATAAAATTTAAAACAAATCTCCGGGATCAGCCCTCAAATTTCCTAAAACTGTGCCAAAAACGAGTGGATGCACGAGGACAACATTTCCAACTTCCCCCGTGACAATTAATGTACTTATTTTGAATGTAATTGTAACTATAATTCTGAGAACTTGAAATCATTTCGAGCGGAGATATCGCACGGGATTTGACGGGAGTTGGCGTCCGGGCAGCCGTTAAGCGTGTCGCCGTCAAGGCGCTCAAGGCTGAACGGAGGACCCTGTATTTGCAGTCCCAGTTATGTTACAGTAACAAGTGAAAAAGCCAGCTGTATGGAAAGAAAACGAGGGTTGCTCTGTGGTAGAGGGATGGTGTGGTCGATGTGGGAGGGGGTTAGCAATCTTGAGCGGGCCAATCACAATGCCCTGTACAAAGGACGAGCGACCCTAAATCAAAACATGTTCATCAGAGTTGTGGTACCGTGATTTCTTGCCTGTAGTGGGGCTCCACTGTGTTTTCGCTCATTTAACTCCATGGGTTTGACTTACTGAAACTTCACCCTTCGAATTACTGGCGATATGCGGATAAAGGCGGCTAGGGGCGTGGTGCTGCAAAACATACTGTGATACCAGATGTCCCAGTTTCAAATCTTGATCTGTTTGGCCATCAATAATCGACACCACATCCCTGATGAAATTTAAAGTTCACTCGTACGGAATTTTATGTGTTATTATTTAGGCAACAAACTCATAACAATAAAGTGAAGAAAACCATACACATTTTAAGATTTTTTTTGGAATTTGAATGTGTTTTCGACGATCATCTTTGAAATCCAGCACTGGTTATTCATTTATATTGTTTCCACTTAATTTCCAGGTTACAATGAATATAATCAGACATTCACAATTCCCCATGCGCTTAAATGGGATCACAGTTTCCTGTTTGAAGCTCACGACACGCACGGACACAATATTCGTGCTACACCTACAATTAGATTTGCGTAGCCAGCCCATTGAGTACATTTTCGGATTTCTCTTTTTTAAATATCACTTTAAAAGCGTCAGAATGTTTTGTGTTGTTTTTTTCCGAAAAGTTATTGGGCAACTGCGAATGTGTTTGATAGTGTACAATAATTTATATTTCTCTGTTCGAGGAAAAATCTTGAAAATCTCATGTAGCTTTTTTGAGGTCATTGCAAAGATCTGTTCTGCCCAAGAGTAGTCAAATATTTACAGAAATCGTAAATTGTAACTTAAAATGTGTGTATTTATAGATGAAGACACCTAACGTAATGAATCTACAGCGAAATTTAATTTATTTCAGCATATTTGAAACATCGCAACCATCAACTTCTGGCAGTAGTAATCCAACTGTACCGTTCCCAGTTTCTGAGGAAACAAGTACCAGCAGAGCACAGCAAGAAGAACAAGAGCAACCAGAAAAACAACGAACTAAACGACTAAAAGCAACGAAGCAGACAAAAGTGACGTCATTCGTACACGATAACAGACCATGTACATCTTCACGGGCTGACCTATTCCATTCAACAATTACACAAATGATTGCACTTGACCTGATGCCTATATCGGTAATTGAAGGGAGTGGTTTCCGTGAACTTATGTCAACGGTTGAGCCAAATTATCGCTTACTATCACGTCAATCCATGACACGAAGACTGGATCAACTTTACGATTCTGTAAAAAGTGAAGTCGGTCAAGAACTGGCGAGAGCTAATGCCATAGCATTAACAACAGACTCGTGGACGTCCAGGGCTACCCAATCTTACATAACGGTTACAGCACATCACCTTTTAGAAGATTTTACCCTCAGAACACACGTTCTCGAGACTGTGGATATTGAAGAGAGACACACAGCAGAAAACCTGGCAGAACATTTACTTTGTTTAATTGAGGAGTGGGATATTGCAGCAAAGTTAGTGGGCATTGTCCATGACAATGCTAGTAACATTGTTAGCGCATTAAACTTGCTCCAATACGAAAGCTTAAGCTGCTTTGCACACACATTGCAATTATCCATCTCTAAAGGGCTAACTTTGGAACCCATTTCCAATCTGTTGCAGCTGATTAGCAAAATAGTTACGCACTTCAGACATAGTGCAGTGGCTACAAGG
Organism: Lepisma saccharinum; assembly: GCF_977018435.1. Classification (NCBI taxonomy): domain Eukaryota; kingdom Metazoa; phylum Arthropoda; class Insecta; order Zygentoma; family Lepismatidae; genus Lepisma; species Lepisma saccharinum. The sequence goes on along the minus strand of NC_139244.1, from coordinate 68,897,802 downwards.
GAATTGACAAGGAGGCAGAAGGCCGTTAATCTGCCAGAGCAGAAGCTCATTCAGCATGTAAAAACCAAGACCATCTTAGAGACTCAGGCCGCAGCGCTCAGCCCTGACGTCATCATCTGGAGGCGATCATCTTAACGCTGTGCAAGGAAGACAATATTTTATCGTAGAGAATTTAAGTTCGTTCGTTTCTTTTTTTTGGAAGGACTGGAATCTCAGAGGAAGTTACATTTTAACATTTAACTTCACAGTGAATATAGTTAGAAGAGATAGAATAAAAATATTGAATATTTACACCAATATTCTCGTTCAAGAAGCCACTATGGCCAACACAATAAAACCCTAATATCACACAAATTCATGTTGGAAATCGTTACAAACGTACTAGTGATTTTTTTTATAAATGCATGTATTTGTGAAATATTATCCGTAGTATTTTTAAGCTTTACATAAAACTCGTTACAGTTTTTGTAAGAAAAGTAAAAACAAAGAGAATAAGTTAAACCCCGCATGTTACATTGACAGCAAAATCGCCAAGTTGCCTAACCAATTAATAAACTCACAAAAGCATCGCTAGCACATTCATTATTATTATTATATAATTGTCTTTCCGTTCATGAAAAGACGACCACAGATAGCACTTTTTAGTACCAACACTCAATGTTTTCGATAATTAAATAAGGCAAACAGCAAAAAAGTTTAATTGTGGAGAGTTTCCTTCTTTTGTGTCGGCCTTCAACAAAGTTATTTACTCTTTTACAATAATTATTTAATAAAGCATTTGTTGAGGACCACAACATTATTCTCGAAACCTTTTCGCATTCGTGTCCATTATTGCAGGTCACCCACCACTTATCTTCATCTTTATCTTCTTTCAACTTCACAAGACTCAGACTGAATACCACTTCCAGTTGGTTTGCTGCTTTCAAGAATTCTACTTCCTATTCAAATTCACGGCTTATCAGTTTTTTGACGACAACGTAATTGATCAGCACAATATCCACAACCACCTCTGAAGGACACAACGATTCACCTCTATCCAAACTTTTTATAAAATCCAATGAATCATTTGGAACATCTTGCATAGTCTTGTCCAAACTACGTAGAATGTTGCTACAGTCATCGCACGTCATTTTTTTTTCTTGCAATGTAAGAGCAATAGATACATCAAAATGGGAAGATCTTTCTTCGCTTCCTCAATATCCGGAGCACACGTTTTCAAACTCTGAAACATAGCCAAGTCTGTAACTGCCAGGGTTAATTCAGATGTTCCATGCTCGTCAATTTGATTTACAAAGATGTCACCATATTTTAACGACTTCATTCTGCTCGCAAGACGCATTTTTTGTTCCGTCTCAAAAATCTGACTGAGAGATACGTTATACTGCGCACCAGCCAACTGTCGGTATTGGCCAAATCTCGCTTGAAGTGTGTCTGTTTGAAATTTTCCTGGCAAGAGATATTACATTCCTAACTTTTCTTTACAATATCTGGTTATTTCAATCAGACAATGTGTGGTTATTTTCAGGGGACTGGAAGTTTCTCTGGTGAGTTTTTCTGACGGAACGTTCAAACTTTCCCAACCAGTCAAGGAACTTATGTAGATACAAGACACACTCATCTGAGGATTTGTTTGTCAGAGAATACTGTAAAATGTTTGTTAACCTCGCACCTTTCCATGGAGACTTGATTGACTACTTCCCACCAGTTTAAAACAATCTTAATGGACTCTGCAGTGTCTTCATAGTTCGGCAAATTGTTTTTTGGCCCTTGTTGCTTTAAACCTTCAATGACCATATGGTTGAAAACTTGAACAACTAGTTTTCATATTTTGTCTTTCTAGGGAAGTTGGCCACAGAGATTTTAATGATAATTTATGAGCATATTTTAGGATATTATCACTTTCCATACTAAAGAGTGTTCTTAAAGTTGCAAATGATGTAACATGAATATCACAGGTTTTCAAAATCTGGGTAAACAACACTCGCATTTTCATTTTTCTGATTGATCCAGTTGTTTCTAATACACTTAAATAAGTGCACAGTGTCCACAAGATAAAACAAAGAACTCTTCTTATCACTTGGATGGATATACACGAAGTTCTGTTTATGTTCAACATTAAACATGGACATAGCTTTCCTATTTATCATGTTATCTGAAACAACACATATAATCTTAATTCCTGAATTTTCAAGGCCAAATATGGCATTCTGCAATGACTGAGCAGTTAAAGTTTTCACGGGTAATATACTATGCACAACTTCCTTGTACTTGGAGAGCACACTGTTAATCATAAATACACGAGAACTTTTTGCAGCTTCAGAACTATCATAGGCAGTACCAACAATTGTACCTCCCTTATAATCGATGTAAGATTTGATGTGGATTTCATCCAATATCAATGAGCAGTACAACTCATGGTCTTTAAGGTGAACCACTTTTACTTGCATATTCATTAGAAAATTATCTTCACTTTGCTCTTTATTGGACTTGCATGGATATCTGAACATAATTTCTTCGAAGTATTTGGATGTGGTAAAATAAAATATCCTGAATCACGGATGAACCTATATGCATATGGAGACATAAAATTCAACAATGGTGAGAAGACAATAATCTCAGAATCATGTCTCAGCCGTTCTTTGCGAACATTTAACAACCGTACTTGTGATTTTATAAAATGAAGCACTGACACTCTGCTTTCATGCACAGACTCTTTTACATTATCCAGAAGGATTTCAATGGCTTTCAAAACATCACTGATATTACATGTTGATTCAACACTGTCGAACATTTCCAGGAAGTGTATTGCATCTTCAATAGCATGTGTAGTTGAAACCTTACGTGAAAATCTCTTCGCATTAATTTCAACTCCACGATAAAACATTGACAAAGATTTGATTTTGATTTGATTTAGTTTATTTTACTTCGCGTTTTGTGCCTCTTGGCTAATTTGCGAAGATGGGGATGAGTGATGTAATGATGAAATTGATGAATGGACATTCACAAACAACCAAGCCCGTCCGGGATTCGAACCCGGGACCCTTGGCGTCGCAGCGCGATGTGCTAACCACTCGGCCATCATTGACAAAGAGAGTGAGTCATTAACAACAACATAGTTAACTTCATTGGTTTTTTCAGAGAGGTTGAGGGATAAGAAAATAATGCACCTTTCCTTTTGCAAAATACCCCACTGTGAAGAGAGACGGATTTTATAAATTTGATCCTTCGGTTCATTTATGATCGCAAATGTGTGGGTTGCGTCATACTCTCTTATTGCCTCTATACTGTCTGCAATAGTTCTTCTTAAAGCTTCTGCCTCCCTCTTTTCTTTCTTCTTTTCTGGACATTCTCTCGCCTCTTCATTTTGCGTTCCAGAAGACAGGTATGATGGACATCCATGGAAAATAGATGGGATTGCACCTGGATGGATCCGAGGCCTTGCCAAAGCAAATCTGAAGATTTTTCCTGTACGGTCATCCACATGCAGTCTCCCATTCAATTTTCTCAGTCTTGAAATGTGTTTGGCACACCTGGAAATAGCATAAAGACAAATATATAACTGGGAACATAAAGGTAAAGTGGGGGCTTTAGAATGAAGTGGACTATTAGGTATTTGCTTTATACAAGCAGAACTTAAGTTATAAGAGAATTGATATCTTCAGAAATTGTGACCGTCGGTACTTTAGTATTATACGGACTACCTCATTTGTCTCCTTAGGTTAGGTTAGGAGACAAATGAGGTAATTCGTATAATACTAAAGTACCTTACAATTTTTGAAATATAGAAATACAAGTGTGTGGTTACCATGAAAATTTTCAGCAAAATCATGACATGAGGTTTAAAATGCCAGGAATTACCAGTAAAAGGACCACAGGCGGGTATGACATTTAGTTACTTAACCTGTCCTCAAGTAGACATGTAATACTTTTGTTGAAAATAAAATATTCTCTCTTGTAGGTCACCTGACATCCGAGCCGAACTCCGTGGCTGAGAGGTTAGCACTACGCGCTACTAAGTCAGTGGATCCGAGTTAGAATCCGGCCGGGTCACGGATGTTCTTTGTTAGTGCTCCTTCAGCAATTTCATCATATCGTCATTCGTCCTCATCGTCGCGATTAGCCAAAAATAGTAGAACAGCGACGCTAAATAACAAAAATCAAACATGACATCAGCAAGTCTCAATTGCTATTTTTTAAAATTGTGAACCAATGCTTCTTACAAAACGGTTTAAGGATTCAGGTTACGATTGGTACACAGAAAAAATATCTGCTTAGACTAACGAAAAAGGTTAGGTTGACAGTTTGGCGTTGAGCAGTTTGACGATTTGTTTATTTTCAAAAACCAAACATCAGTGAAAATTTCTTAATCATTTTGTCTAGGAATACAAAAAAACACTTGTCACATAAAAGTTTGTAGAGCTAAAATAATTTATGCACGTGCAAGTAATATACTCAAGAATAACCAAGTTAAAGAAAATGACTATGTTTGCTTATTCACATAGCTCGGTAAAAAAGTATGCTTTTCGAGTGAAAACGTTTATTTGAAACATAAACAATATATTCTTGTATAATTATACAAGGAAACATTCCATAAAAGTGCTTGTTCTTGCACAATGTACTTTGTATTTCAATGCATAACGTAAATATCAACTTGCCTTCCATTATCTCCGATGAAACTAAAGAGGCACTAAAGCGAGCTAAAATAAGAATATAAATGTGCATATTTTTCAATCTTGCTCACTTCTATAATTTTCTTTCCATAAGCATACTTTGAAACTGAACATTTGCATAAATGATATGGAAGTCTTGATAACGAACATGCTATCGAAGCACTAGACTGCTTTCGTAGATGTAACAATATTTTATAACGTTGAACAATTCATTTTGCAAAGTTAAGCAACTTTGTAACGTTAACTAAATTTGGTTAAATTGTTTGGGATTTCTAAAGAAATTAGCTTGGTTAGATTTACCAATTCGATGCTGGTGATGAAAAATGATTTGCAAGAAACAAGTAAAACTTGACCAAATCTAGAAGTATGTTAGATGGCTATTTTGTGCACATTAAATCTTTACATTATGAACTAAACTATTTCTCTCGTTTATTTATAAGTATAAAGTCTGTGTTACTTACCCTGGAGTTGATCGTAGGGACAAAATTACATGGAATTGCCCTAATCCATTTCTCTTTTTCAGTAACGTCTTGAGGAAATTTAAATACATTAATCTTATTGTTCTCGTCATAATTTCCTCTACAATTGGGAACACAACACTTATAGACCATATTCCTTGTATACTTCACTTATACATCGTTGCAGTTCTTAAAATTGCATTGCAATTTCACATTCGCTAAAAAAGATCCAACATTACTTCCACCAAATAAATCAAACATGGCGGCTGTCTCGCCTACAGATGATGACGTCGCTCACGTGACTAGAACAAGCCATTCGGCTTTCTCCAGTTTGAGAAGGTGATGGTAAAAACACGGTGGAATAGCGCATATGACATGCTGGAGAGGATGTTGGAGCAGAGAAGAGCTGTGACTGATGTGCTAACTGACCGAAATGTGACCAAGGCTTCGGACTATAGAAATCTGGAAATAGCGGAAGAGAAATGGCAATTGATGGAATGCTTAGCAAAATGCTTGAAACCAATGAAAATAGCTACAACAGTTCTTTGTAGTGAGGATCATGTGTCACTTTCAGTGGTTCTCCCAATTGCTTTCGGGCTTGTTACACGGCATTTAGATCCGACAGAGCCTGACATTCCAGAGATAGCCGGAGTGAAAGAAAAAATCTGTGAGGCTTTGTCAGGATATCTGTGTTTAGATAGACCTGACATCTTGTGCACGAAACGTTCTATTATATCGACCTTTTTGGATCCACGCCATAAAGGATTAAATTTCTTGAAAGATGACTACCGGAAGAAAGTCGTCGAGCAAATAAAACAAGAGTTAGACAGCATTTCTGAAGAAACCTTCGAAAGTGACTCAGTCCAACAAGAAGCAGAGCGGCAAAGTGTACTTGAGTCGGCAATGGACATAATACTTGGCCCTGACTATGTTCAAGACAGCAACTCAAGCTCAGAGGAAGAAATACATATGTACTTATCTGATCCACCGATAAGACCTTCAGAGAACCCACTATCCTGGTGGAAAAAAAAAATGAGCCTCGCCTCCCAAATCTCTTCAAATTATCAAGAAAATATCTCGCAATCCCTGCAACGTCTGTTCCAGCTGGATTAGTTATTACTGCCAATAGAAGCTGCCTTACGCCTGAACATGCAGGCAAATTAATATTTCTCAACAGAAATTTGCGAGGTGTATATACAACAAATGAACAGCTACAAACCTAATTTAGTTGTGTCCTAGTTTAGTAATTTCATATTGTAAAATCTGAAGACTCCTTCAGAAACATAAAGTAATATCACAACTTCTTTCTGAAACAGCAGTTCTATTTATTTATTCTGCTGGATGTTTTTATTCTCTTTGCATGCTACATTGTACTAATAGTATGTAGACTTAAAGTATTTGTAATTTTCTGTAAGTTTTTAAACACATATATGATATATCTAATCACGAATTTCAAAACTACACAACCAACAAGATCGTCGTTGCCTTGTAATCAAGGGGTCTCTTGTTTGATACCCGGTGGAGGCACATAGTGGCGCGGATTTAACTTTAAACTGTAGGTCCAGTCCCGATTAGCCTTACTGTGCATAAAGTGGACTTAAAGCCCAAAATCAAGCAACCAACAAGATGATTTTGTGCCATAGTTTTTGATATACATGAAATGTTTCTGTTTTGAAAATTGTTGTCTGTGGACATCGAATGTTTTTTCATACATCCTTCTGAATATTAATACACTTATTCTTACACTTTGTAATTATATAAAACTGATTATATATTATAATATTTTATTTTAATTTTTAAAACTGTAACTGTAGAACAATTCTATAATTTTTGTATAACATTTCTATCTTGTTAAATGTGTAAAAAGGTTTCATCCTGGAATGGGATGTTTCACATTTATGTGTGTTTCCATTTCCAATACATTCAATGAAGACATACATTCGTTTCAATGGCATTTACAAAATCTCCTCTGACATTTTATGTTAAACAGGTAAGATTATTTTTGTGCACGACTGTGTTAGCCGATGCGTAGCAAAGTATTTTAGGAACAACACTTGAAAAAAAATCTTGTAGGACTAACTAATGAAAAATTTCTTTGTAATCGAAGATCATAATACCTTTTAAGGTGTGGTAATATTATAATGGGATTGAGATATGAAACTCTCGGATCCGGATCCAGATCCGGAACTTTCATACCCGGATCCGGATCCGGATTTTTCGGATCCGGATCCGTTTGACCATCCCTAGTCCATATGTCAGATGTATCCTTCTCGTCAGGTCGATATGCAATTCTCCTCGACCCCTTGGGTAGTGTGTTGGTTCGACTGGAGCATGTACCTCGAAGTCCAAATTATTAGTCACTTGCAGATGTGTTGTTACAGTTGGGTTCTGTTGCCTTGAGAACCATGTTTCGTGTTTGAGTTGAGGTCCCCCGCCTGCGCTTGCAGATCCATCTAGCTATTCCAAAATACGTCGAAGGACAACAACTCATACATGGAAAAAACAAAAATGAAAAATATCAACATTTTTCCATTTGTAACCAAACTTTAAACACGAGCGATTGAACGTCTGAACAGTGGGTACTACTCGCATATAATAAATATTCTCTCTTAGTTTCTGAGTGTTATAACAGTTCCTCAGGCAACAAGTCTTCCTCTTTCTTTCTGCAGTACTCCTTCTCGCGAGGATCTTGGGTTCTAATTCTAGTGCTCTCATCATTCATCTTCATCGTCACCATTAACTAAAGATGCATAAAAGCAACAACAAAGAATTAAAATATCACAGTTTCAGTCTCAAAAATATATGAATGACTGAGTATAAATGGACATATGAAACTACGTACTTTTAATGTGTTGCGCGACTATTCCTTATTACCACGTTCGTTATATATTTTCATCTGGAGGAGGGGGTAAGGTCGAATTTAGGGGCGTGAGTGTAAATTGAGAGCGAAAACAACTTTGAAATTTGTTTGATTGATTGACTTGATGTTTTAAGTTCACTTTATGCACAGTAAAGCTAATCGGGATTGGGCCTACAGTTTTTAAAGTAGTATTCGAACCCCTATGTGCTTTCGCCGGGAGTCGAACCTGCGACCCCATGCCTACGAAATAGTCCCTCCGAAGGAATTAGGGCGATGTATAAATGTGTGTGTGTGTGATAAGCGTCAGGACACGTGTAGCTTTGTTGTGCCCTTTGGTAGGAAGAGTTGCATTTACATCTGAACATTTGCTTTCAAGAGGTACGTGTCCCTTGTCACTTCGGTCTGAAAGGTCCCTTAAAGACAATTGAAAATTGCACCCAGCTCGATGGTCGAACCCGATAAGTGGTCAACTTTCGATTTCGCCACCAAAGTCCACGGATACACATCCCTGTGTGGACAAGGGTAATCACTGTAAGTGTCTCTTTAACAATTTTATCAATTCATCACTGACCTATATCGTCGCAAATAGCCAAACGAGGAGAATAGCAACGCTATTTTACAAAAAATATATACACAACCGAAGAGGCGAGACACTTTTTCTGTAACTTGGTATTAGAGAGTACGAGAAATTACACAATGGATAATGTTTGAGAATATTGAAATCTGGAAGAATCAGCTGCTTAGTACAGGTTTTAAGCAAACGCCCCAAAAAGTAGTCTGTATAAATAACGTATATCTACGAAACGTTAAATATTGTAAACGTTTAAGTGGCTATCTATAGATCTAATTCATACGGAGTTAATTCATAAAATTTACATTAATTCTATTTCTAGTTTCTCATTAACACATACATACCTGTACAAATACACAATTGAATACAGTACAATAAGGAAAAATGTTAAGCATTCTAAATTAATTCAATGTTAAATGATTTTCTTGTCTATTGATCGTGTTTAAACAAAAATCCAACGTACTTAAATATTCAACACGAGATGGCGAATGTGATGCAATTTCTAAAATTATAATTGATTAAACATTTGAAAATAATTTGTAATTTCTCTTAAAAAGAATGTATTGTACGATATATTTTATCTGAAACCTAAATAACAAATTTATAATTGTTGGCAATTTACTTTACATATATTTAGTAATTTGTAATATGTCGCACTTTATTGGCTTCTAATTTTAACAAAATAAATGTAGAACTATTTATTAAAACACCTTTTTCCACTATTTCCTTTTGAGATATTTTTGTAGAGAGCGCAATATGGACCCACCAGACTGTGCACTTAGATGTTATGAATGGAATCTTCCACTTTAGTAATGTCTCTCTCCAAAGAAATGTGTCTTCTTCAATCGGCTTCAAATGTGTTGTCGTCCAAATTTCAAAATGAACCTTTAATAGATAATTGTGCTAACTGGAAAATATCATCTGTCACAACACGATTATTTCTGTTACCTCGTATCAAATTATCTGTGTTCGAAGTCAGAGCTCCCAACTGAATATCCAATCTATGCACCCTAAGACTATCCCAAGTCTCTTCATTTCTCCTTCGACTTGTGCACCCAACGGCGAAAGAAAGAATGGACAAATTTTCCACCACAAATTTAATTCGGTCGGTATTACACAATGTGATTACAATTAATTGAAATAATGACGTCAATAAGCAGAGAACAATGTCTTCTTCGAACCAACATAGTTTCATTCCAAACAACACAGACTGTAGAATAAAAAAGTAATGAAAATAGTGGTGGACAATTTGCCTACCATTATCTCTGTACGTCTTCTAAAATTATTTTACGAAGCATGTAATCTTCGTATAAAACTTTCCACTCGTCGTTTTCTACTTTTCTTTTAAGAAGGTAAAAGTTTGCGCTCTCTACTGCCCTAACAGTTACATCGCTTCAGTCAGAGATGTGGCAACACTGCATGGGACACGCTTATGTCTTACAGCACACTTCCCATACCACGAACGGAAGAGATGTAAATCTGCGGCGAAAACCAGGAGGGTTGAAGGCTGGATTCGAACGAAAGGCATATCAAATCTTGCAACACTAACCACTTGGCCTTTCTACCTAACATGACCTATGATTTTAATAGAACCGTCACTTCCTCTTGGTTTTGTTATACAGGTTGCTACGTCCCGCGTAGCTGCGCACTTCACAAGTACACTTACCTCATAAGCTCAGCAGAGCTTGCAGGATAATCCCAGGGTTCGGGCTAAGTTACTGCGTTCCTTCCCCTTGGATCCACAGGTGAAGTCCAATGACAACCCACGAGGTTGTCCTCCTGATGCAGGTATCCACAAGTACGAAATACACTTTCGAAATAAAGAAAAACCGGAATATGTTCAACTTTACGTTTATTATAGACACGCACGTATATCATGTAAGACTAAAATTACAATTCAAATACTTTCGAACGGTACAGCACGAGATGCGTAAGCCTATCTTTCCCGTAACGCGAAGCACCTCTTGCTACTTCAAATCTCTCCGCGCAACTACATGTACTAACCGTTTTTCTGGAAGGCGAAAACACCTCCTCAGTTACACAGTGTTACCAGACACAATAACCTTTTAATACTAGGAAGTTCGATAAAAGCCAACAGTAATATATTAGAAATGTACAGTAATCTGGCACAGTAAATTTTTGTATGTGGTTGCAACAATGCAATGAAAAGCGCGTGATCTTCTCACACCAGAAGCAAACTGTGCCCGGAACTGTTCACAAAAGTCCTCATAGTTTCGGAACTGGTCACGGTTCGCGGAAAGCCAATGTTCAGCCGTTCCCACAAAGATTAGAGACAGCAAACCTACTCGACACTCATAAGGTACATGCATTAGGCGAAAGCTAAGGTTTAGGTCTGTCAGATATTTTTCCGCTGAGTACGCTTCAAGGTTTCCGTCAAATTTTGGTAACTGATTTATGTCTGTCATGCGTGGCAAACGAATATTCCACTCTCTTAAAGGGGCACTATCCGAATCGGACACTTCATCACTTACTCGTCGTTCGTCAACGTCGTATTGTCCAACACGAACTTCTTCTCGAGCAGGTACGGACTCGCGCACAGAAGGTCGATGATCTCTCTCAATGTGCAAGGACTGCTGTTGTACGTAAGTTAGTGCAATGCGACGAGGCGACGAGGTAATGTTGTGGCCCATGTTTTCGCCTACGGGAGGGGTAACAGTTTCCTCTCGAACAACTAAATTTGTCACACGCTGCCGAAGGTCTGCAATGTCGTTTTGTAGGTTCGTGTGGGTCTCCGTCACAGTCTCCTTTAGCTGGGTCCGCAGACCAGAAATGTCCTGCGAAAGTTCGGTCACTTGATCCTTCAACACGCCTACATCGGACTCAAGGACAGTCTGCTTGGACACTAGACCCTGTTGTGCTTCTTCGACTTGCCCAATACGTTCAGATGTAAGCTGTATTTGAACAGGAAGAGCACTTAGTTGTTGCATAATGTCACCAAGCTTTCCCGCTATCTGTTCATTACTATCCCTTTCTTTTCCGATAATGCGGTGACGAACTGTTCTTGTCGTTGCCGGTCTCTTTCTTCTCTCTCACGTTATTTTTGTTCCAAGGCGATGACGAACTGTTCTTGTCGTTGCCGGTCTCTCTTCCCGCTCACGTTCCTTTTCAGCAATGGTAGCAATCATCTGATCCTGTCTCTCCATCACGGCCTTTATCCAATCCGGGATCACTGACACGGTGCCTAGCACAGGTTCCACCGGCCGCATCCTCTGTTCAAAGCACGTTTGACACAGCAACTCCTTGTCATTCTCGCCGACTACAATCTCTGCTCGTGCCACACACACAGTGTGGAATAAACTATCACAATTTTGACATCGGTATCCAGATTCTTCAGTCCAAGTAGTGCTGCAACACGCCGCTGTCATCTCCTGTACTACCCTGCGTGATTGGCTCCTTAGGTTCTTCCTATCCATCTTCTGGGAAAGTGGCATGAATTTTGGGAGGGGACAAAACACTCGGGACCACTGGGAAGCACTTCACACAATGGGAGAAAGGACAATCTTCACTCTTCACGAGTCCCGCGATGTGGCGCCAAAAACTTGCTACGTCCCGCGTAGCGGTGCACTTCACAAGTACACTTACCTTATAAGCTCAGCAGAGAATGCTGGATAATCCCAGGGTTCGGGCTAAGTTACTGCATTCCTTCCCCTTGGATCCACAGGTGAAGTCCAATGACAACCCACGAGGTTGTCCTCCTGATGCAGATATCCACAAGTACGAAATACACTTTCGAAATAAAGAAAAACCGGAATATGTTCAACTTTACGTTTATTATAGACACGCACGTATATCATGTAAGACTAAAATTACAATTCAAATACTTTCGAACGGTACAGCACGAGATGCGTAAGCCTATCTTTCCCGTAACGCGAAGCACCTCTTGCTACTTCAAATCTCTCCGCGCAACTACATGTACTAACCGTTTTTTTGGAAGGCGAAAACACCTCCTCAGTTACACAGTGTTACCAGACACAATAACCTTTTAATACTAGGAAGTTCGATAAAAGCCAACAGTACTATATTAGAAATGTACAGTAATCTGGCACAGTGAATTTTTGTATGTGGTTGCAACAATGCAAGGAAAAGCGCGTGATCTTCTCACACCACAAGAGTTTAAATAAATCAACAATGGCTTTCAAAATATAAGAGAAACGAACGGCGTTTGCCAGAAACATGAAACAACAAATAGATATAAGGAATTCAACTCAGAAATTATTAACTTAGGCTTTACTAACTTGATTAAAATGAAACTTACAACAATCTTTAGAATATTTAAAAAAAAATGAAACGATTGTTGAAACTATGTAAATTGCTTAAATTTGCCGCTATTCATACTTGTAGATATGTGTATAATTTTGATTATAAAGGCGGCCATATTAGAAAATTGGCTGAAGGCATTAATATATTTATGATGAATTATTAACTGTATAATACTACTAATAATAATATTATAAAACCACGAAGTAATGGCAAACTCGGTGTCATTACAGGGTATTTCATTCTCATATTTATGAGGCTCATAATTATGAAGCACGATCTCGACCTTATAATTATAAAGCTTTTCTTAATATATAGAAAGCCTCTTGATCAGTAGCAACCTTCAGAAAAAGCAGCTACAAGAACACGTGGAACTGTAGCCTTAACCCTGCCTGGGTGTAGTTAAGTATACTTTTTTTAGTAGTCAGCCCTAATTTTGTCATCTCATCCTATATTTGACGTTCTTTTTTAAATGTGGGACAAAACGGGGGGAGTTATGACAGGCACCAACCCTTCCTTGGGCACCACCGCCTCGTCATGACCAAAAGTTAAATTTAAAAAATAGCTAAATGTAGTTGCTTTTTAAGAAATTGAAGAGTTTGGAAATGTGAGTGTATTCCTTATTTTAATGGTATTTTTTAATATATATATAATTTTGTACTAAACGCTGGATGTGAAATTTAACAGTACCATCTCTTGTAAAACGTTTTGGTCTATAGGTGAAAGCACAAATGTCCCAGTGGCCCCCTTTCGGCGGTGATGGACTGAACTTCTTGCATACAGCACATAATAGAAAAAATGGTTTGCTATCTGAGTTCAATGTAATGCATTTATCTGTAGTAATGCTGTTTGCTTGCATTCGCACTGAAGGGAGTATTATGAGAGAGCAGCACAAACATCCGTTTGAAACTATTTTACTGAAGAAACCAATTCAATGTACGTAACTTACATACAGCTTGATGCTCCATGTGCATTTCATCATACTGTACATGTAGCATTACATTGACAAACGTTAGGTGGCAAAACAGCCCTAGGCTGAACCTCGCCCACTTGATAAAGGAAATGTATTATTATATTTATTTATGCGTTTTATTTAAAATTGCATTAAAAATGTTTCCCCAACAGTCCTCCTAATACCTGAATCTATTTTTTTCGAGCAGCAGAATTTTATTTATAGTGAACTTTGAATGATTTTCCTTTCAATATGGAGTTTGTGGGAGCTGATATTACGCTATTTGCTTCTACGTTTCCGAAATCATATTCATTTGTATCCTTAGGCGTAACCTAGTGGAGGGAGGGAACGTATTCTGAAGAGCAATGTAATTAAGTTATTTAGTAAGAGATTTAAACTTCTCTAAGTCTGACCCCTTCAAGTTCTATTTTGCCATTTAAAAATAGTTGAATCAATACAATTTCTTCATTAGGTGCACTATGTGCTGCTACTGTGTTTATAGACTTCACCAAATATGATGAAAATATGTTATTAGGTATAACATATATTATATTATGAATATATATTAGTAGGTATAATAATAACGGCAGCAGCAAGGAACACTAAGTTAATATTGATTGACTTGAATTCTTGTACTTTTGCTTCTTTGCGTCGCATTTCTGTTACTTTTGAAGAATCGTGGCAAAAATGATATATGGGCGATTAGATAAAACTGGTGAAACGACACTGAAAAAATGAGAATATCTTCTTTGCTAGACAAGGAAAACAGATGAATTCGGGTTTTGCGGAGAGCTTATGTAAAACTGGGCATTTATTTGTAGACACTATTAAAATGTATTATGATGCTCGAGACAACATGAAACGAATGTATAACATTAAGGGCAGAAGGAACAGTTTGTGTCCAGCCAGACGCGAGAACTTTAAACTGCTGGAGAAAAAGAGGTCTGTGCGCTGGATGCTTGTAGGAGGGGGAGGAAATATAGTATTACGCTTATGAGAGTAGTTATTATTTCATTTGTTTTCTTGAGAATATGAAACTTCCCATGGCGTAGAAAAACAATAGAACGAAAGCGAACAGGCTCAATATTTAATTTGCGGTGGGAAAAGTCGATTTCATTGCACATTTGATTAGAAGTAACTTGAAGTTGCTTTTCCATAAAGACTAGTTTACATTGGTCGAGTAGACAGGAGAGTAGCTGGAGCGAGTAGAGCCAAGCGAGCTATTCTCCTCGTGTAAACAACTGGGAAGAGCACTGGAGCCTGTACTCGCTCCAGTAGTCAGGACAGTCGAGTGGCTGTCCACGGAGGAAAGCGACTCGACCGAGTAAACTCTTTCTGAGGACAGTATAGAGTCTGTGTTGTGTCTGTAAGTATCCATGGAATTTGTGTCGATTATAGGAACAAACAAAATAAAGTACTGGATTGTGAAGTTGAAGAGATGAGACTTGATGTATTTGGCGTAGGAGAAGTAAAATTAAAAATAAGGAAGAGTCCAGTAACTCGTCCCAGTAACTTTCCCAGTCACTCAACCAATGTTGTTGTTGTTGAGTTGGGGTTTTAAGTCCACTTTATGCACAGTAAGGCTAATCGGGACTGGACCTACAGTTTAAAGTGCGATCCGAACCACTTGTGCCTCCACCGGGTGTCGAACCCGGGACCCCTTGATTACAAGCCGACGACGCTGCCATTGCGCCATCGGGTAGGCCCACTCATCCAATGTAAAACAGCCTTAAGGAATATATGAAATCTTATAAATACTTATTCATCACATATTTCACAGGTCGTATGTGGCTTAATAATCAACTTAAAAAAGTGCTTCCACTTCCAACATGGGGGAAATTCTTTCTCTGTATTGCCACTGATGTTATTTCAGTAGCACTTCATTTTCGATGTTATTCAAATAACTGCCCACCTGGTGCGAAATTGTCCCTCGTAACCTTAACGTCTACCTTTCAATGCAACTAAACTCTATCCCGGGAATCTCTGGAGAAAGGCCGTTCACACGGGCAGAGAAGGGGAGAGAGCTATTGGGCGGAGCTGGAGCGTACACGCTGCTGCAAAGGCTGGTAACTGCAGTCGCCTTACCCCCCAGTAGTCCGGATGCCAATTGCCTGAAAGTCGCTTAACCTCGTTTTGAGGTATCAATAAACCGTTTTGACTCTTTTTGAAAGCTTATGTTATGTACATTTCAGATCCGATTGATGCCACTCTGTCAACTTGAGCAATTTGAGTAATTCAAGATGGCGTCCAATATGGCGGACTTTCCAGTTAATGATCTTTACCTGAGCAACCAATGCTCGTAAATAGAAAATATTTTTTAGTCTTGATCCTCATTAGATGGACTACGAAAAAGATTATGTTACGTTTTTCGCTAGTGTCAGAAGTTTTACCGGAAAATCTACTTGCGTGTTAATCGTAATGAAGGTATGGAGTGAAGTAACACATAGAAATTCTAGGATACAGACAAACACGTCTATCTTATTCTATCATAATAAGTCATACACATAAAACATCACTTAAAAAAATATGAAAAATTTCTGAACTCACGCTATAAGGTTGACAATCGTAGAAAATTCAAAACTGACGAATTTCCATTTTTTACGACCAACGAAAGTATTGTTTCAAGAGAAAACGTAGCAACGGCAATTTAAAACAGTTGGTTACGTCATTATTGATCATTGTTAATAACAAAAGAAATATCAATCCTAAAAACATTGTTACATGCATTTTTGACATGAGGTTGTCCTGCTAAATGGAGTCGTGAGCTGCGAAGCCAGAGATCTTAGGTTCGAATTCTGACCAAGGATAAATTATTGCTTGTGTCTCATTCATCTTCCTCATCGCGAATAACTCAAAATGTAGAAAAGCGACTTAAAATAACCAAAATAGACTATATGACTTGCGGTATTGTACATGATCAATAACGACATTAAGGGCGCCCACAGAAGAGTGCCAGGGAGGGCCACTTTGCCCCCCCTGAGATGTCTTGATTTTTTTATTGAGTTGGTGTTTTAAGTCCACTTTATGCACAGTAAGGCTAATCAGGACTAGACCTATAGTGTAAAGTGGGATCCGAAAACCTATGTACCTCCACCGGGTATGAAACCCGGGACCCCTTCATTACAAGGCGACGACGCTACCACTGCACCATCGGGGAGGCACTGAGGTATCTTGAAAACGTTTGTGTAATTAGAATGGTTTAATTGTAGCGATATATTATTATATTGTTTTCTACAATTTATAGGCTGTCAGTTACAACAATTCATTTCCATATCCACCAAAAAAAGGGAATGTTTTCACAACAAGCATTAAAATCATGTTGACCGCCGTATCTAGGGGTGTGCGGGATGGAAAAGCTTTAGTCTGGTCGGGATTGGGAAGGAGATAATACTAATACTGACGTTGGGGACTAAAAAAAATCTTCTTTCACAACAAGGTCGGGAAATTTTCAGCATGGCAAATTTTCCAAGTTTCCCTATGCAGTGAAAATTTCGAATTGTACACACTATTTCCTCAAGTGATTGTTTTGCCACTTCTGTTAATTTCAAGAAATTTTATACACGTAAAGTGCTGAGAATATTAGGAAATATCCTCTCTTAAAAAGATCCTTTGGAATTTCTGAACTGTTCGGGATTAAGAAAAGTCGGAATATAATTTCCGGAAATCGGGTTCTGACCTTGTCTATTTACACACGTCATTTTGCACAATTTGTGCAAAAAAGTTGATAGATGTTTATGGAAAGGAGGCAAGGCGAATCCAGTTTCTCATTCTGAACTTGTATATAAAGCCAAAGTATTTTTAATTTAGTTAATATTTTATTATTTGTAAAGTAATAATAATAGTATAACGTTTTTATGACTTAATGGCAAGATACGAAATCTTACTCTGCCTCCCCGGAGAAAAATTCTTCTGCACCTTTGATAAATTTTCTAAGACTCTTAATCCAAGATCTAATTACTTTCCGGATGTTCGGTTATTATTCTCTAATATAGGTTTAAACAATACAACTTAATTTATCGTGCATTGAAAGTTCCAACAATACAGGATAGATAAAAAAAATCTTGGTGTACGCTTTGTTTCAAAGTATCGTTTCACCTAGGGACAAGTCGAGTATCTGAGTGCGGAAGGAGCATTGTTCACTTCGCTCCACAACTTTAGTAAGCGCTCAAGATGTATTGCTATTTCGGTTAGTTAAGCATACAGAGGCCGCAGAACATAGTGTCTCCTGTTGATGTTTTGAAAATTTCTGCCTAATACCCTAATACGTTTGCTATCACCATCCTTCAGCTTGTACAGATCCCATTCTCTGGATCTAGCTTTAAGTATGAAACGATATTAGGGAGGTTCCGGGGTCGTTACCCAATAGGGGAAAGTGGGGGAATTGCGACCACCTAAGGGAGATTTTAAAAATCTCAAAAACTGTACGCAGTGAAACAAAAAGAAAATGTGGGCCTGAAAAAGCAATGTTTGTAGTACATCTCTGCGTATCACTTTGCTCCCTGTCGTTAATAGTTATATCTGTAAACGTCAAAAAGTAACAATGTGCGTGTGAGCGCAATTGCCCTATTGGTAGGGTAATGGCACTCAGTAATCATCCTAATAGTAAATCAATACCATTTTTGTACTCTACAGAAACTATATATTTAAGTACTTATATTTATTAATATGCAGATATAAATTAAATTCAGCACAATTTTGCACAAAAATGTACACATGGGACGCTTATTATGAGAAACGTGTTTACACCCTTCATGTTCCCATCACAAACAGCGTGAGCGTCATTACCCGATAGGCGCCATATTATGTTATTTGTTTCTCGTCTCATGAAGAACCTCAAACGTTTACTTTATAATAATTAAGAAATAAACAGAAGATACTATTATTATATCTGTAAAATTTTCAAGACTCTAGCTTAAACGTTCCGTCTACTTACCTTGCACTTTTTTCCTTTCCAATTTTATAACAAAATATGACGAATTCGTTTTTCGCACCCTGCTTCTTAAAAGTCAACTCCACATGTGCCGCCTTTTGTTTGGTGCCTCGTAGTACTGCGTTCTAGATGTCAGCACAGGTTACTCTTCAATAACACCCTCCGTAACGACTACAGAGGGGTGAGCGCCATTGCCCGCTGAGCGTCATTCCCCCACCTTCCCCTAGAGCACATTGCACAGTGGTTCGGACCCTACTTGTAAGTCCAGTCCCGATTAGCGTATCTGTGCAAGAAGTGGACTTAAAATTGAATTAAACAGCAACATTAGCATTACTGTTATAAAGAGTAATGGGCTCCAACTGTCCCCTTGCTTTACTCCTCTATCCATCATAAAGGCTTGTGATGCTTCACCATTCAGCGGAACCACTCCTACTTTCTCATACATCGACTTTACTCATAGTCTTGGTGGAAACTTCCTCCTTTTTAGTAGTGGCCATATGACTATAGGTATTTTCTACTGTTACGGCAGGCGCTCTATATGCTGGCAAGGGAAGTGGGGATTGAGGAATGCGCACCAGATCAAGCAGACAACAACGGTGGCTCCGAGACTAACGACGTCGAGGAGAGGAACTACTACTACGTTCATCTCTATAGGCAGATGTGTTTCTTATCGCGCTGGATATCCCCCCTCCCCAGCCCTTCCCTTGCCAGCATGTAGGCCGCCCGCCGTAAGACTGGGCTAGGATTTTCATGACTTACCATATTATTTTGGTGAGCGTGATTTGTTCCATAATATATAGAAATTCATATTATGAAGAAAATAATTAAATTAAGGTGCTTTTTAAGGGCATATTTATGCATATTTTGCCATTTCTACGTCATAGAGCATATTTTATTATTTTCTAGATATTCTGCATATCTTCGTTTTTTTTTTTCGTTCTTACTCCCCATGTTCACTCAAGTTGTTGAATTTGTTACAATTATACGTCCCAGTGTATCTCCCGAAGAATGATGAAAACACTGGATTTCTTCCTGCTGATCTGCTTTGGAACAATCAGGAGGACCACTAGTGGACCAGATAGAAGTTGTGAAGAAAACTGTGAACAACTTACATGCTGCTTGTGATGAAGTGAGACAAGTGTCAATGAAAATGAGGAAAGTGTTGGATAGAAGCAAAGGGTGTCATAGATTGTAATGTATTAGAAAATTTGTATTGGCAGAAAAAAATATCTCGATACTACAGAACTTTATCTGAATGACATCGATTACTTCCCCTTTTGTGAGTCGAAGCATAAAGAAGCTTTTCTCACTACAAGGCTTTGATGGCTCACAATAGGCAATAATGTTTATTGAAAATTTACAGAAAATATTCATTGCGCATTACAACTCAGGGCTCATAAAGTGAATTGAAATTAGTATGTGAAATATTGATGTTTGATACAGTTCCGTTGTAAGGGCATATTTTTTCAAATTACAGTGCGTATTGTTTTTAATTTTAGGTCACTATAGCATTCTTTATTTAACATATTTTAGTGCTTTTTAAGTCATAAAAATCCTGGCTTTGCATATTACCTTCCGTGGTAACATGTGAAAAGCAGCTTCAAATCTAGAAATGGCAAGCTTGATTGGTAGTGCGGGGAGAGGGGCGCCAAACCACAATCCTGCCTATGGCGAAAAATTGTCAGCTACGAGGCTACACAGCACCGTTGTTACGATGGATTATACTGGGTCCAGGTCCAAGCGCAAGAGCCATATTAGTCTCCAAAATGCACTGCAGGTCTTCTACGTTGACATTTTGGTGCTGCAGAAAGTCACCCCAAAAGAAACCATTCATTCTCAAAATACTCAAGTGATTATTCTATCGGCATTGTTTCAGACTCTATAGGTTAATGAAGAAGTATCCAGGGAGTACAAGGAAAGCTGACGTTTAGATGACCCTAGCATTAGTCCACCAATGTCAATAATGGGAAACCGTACTTAGAGTATGCATGATTTCATATTCACTTCCTGAGGCGTGTTAAAGGAATTTTCTTCTTTGAAGAACGCCTCTCACTAAATGCTTTCTTTCTGCACCGAACAGTGTAGATTATTTTCCTGGAAGAAAGATGATGTAATCTCATGAGATCAAGATTTAATCCTTCTATTGTGAATGAAAATAGATATGCAAGGTTTTAGGGGAGCGTAGGTGATTATGCAGGCTTTGTAACTATGGTTAACAGAATTCCATTACGTCATATTTCTCTTTGAATTATGATTTCAGTTACACGTGGGCCTCTCTTTAGTCCCTGTATGGAGAAAAAGCTTATTTACAACCTCTGTGTGAGCAAGGTTGAAATCTGCGTATAAAAGTATTCTGGAAAATATATCTACAAGAAAGTCTGATATTATTTTAAGTTGGGTTGTACTAAGCTGGATTGATTTAAATAAATAATTTATAGAATTATGAACATAAGGATTTTGTAGCCAGAATTGCTTTCGGTGAAAATACATTAATCTCATGATCATTTAATGGTGTTTATTACGCTCCAAAAAAAAAGGAAAAAAAAGAAATGTAATAAATTTATGATGACGTGAAGCTCATACATTCGGAGATGTAAACACATTTTTTTCTTGATGTGAAATTCAATAATTTTTATAGGCAAAAATAGCATACATTGAGTGTAGAAAAATTTTAAAAATATTAATCAGGTTAAACCGTAAATAGTGATCATTGTTAATACACTGTAAATAAACATGGAAGCTGATATTTTTCAAACTACCATTAAAAAAATATCTCCAAAATTCAACTACAAAGATAATTAAAATTACTCCTGTCCCTGTAATAGAGTCCCGTAAAAAATTTTGTCTATCCAATGGATCCTAGTAGAATACATGTAGGAGAGTCAGAAAAACTTGGGTAGACATCACCATACTCTGGACCGGGTGTTTTAGACGCCATTTTCCAAAATGGCCGAAAGCGACTATATTGTGCTTTTATTTCCGCTCCTGAAACAGTTAAAGTCATAATTTTGGTGTCTAAATATATGTTTTGAAGGGTGAGGAATCGAATAAAATGGTTCCTGAAGTTGTCTGGTTGTTATTTATTTCAGAAAATATGTTTTTTTGCATCTATAAAGGATAATGTGAACAAAAACTGACCAATTATTTGGAAAGTTACATTTACACAACATAAAGGATTTGAAAAAAATATAATAAAATAAAGCACACATTAAAACATTATATTCCAATAAAGCACACATGATAATTATGAAAAGTGTGAACTTAAATGTTTTTTACAAGTTATTGCAACAATCTGCATAATAATATGATAATTTCTTATTTTCTCCCACACTATCTTTGACATTCTTCGCCGCATTTGCAATACTCAGTGCATGGTAAATATTTAATACATTTACATCTACTAGTAGCACATGCTTTACAAGTACACTGTATTAGTAGCTCAGAAGGCATTTCATGAAGGCAGATATCAGGCTTTAGTACACCATTTGCATCTTTGCACCATCCATAATCGGTTGGTTGAAGGGATCCATCAGGAAAGTAGCTTCGTGAAAGTTTTAAGCATTCCTGCAGAACAAAAAAACATCTTCTCAAATGTCCATTTCTTATTGAGAAAGATGAGGGTGGTAGCTCAGATATGTGCTTCTGTTTGTGTAATGAATAACGAAGCTCATCAAATGTCTTATACTTTGAGGATGGATGTAAAACTTGAACGAGATATTCCTCTGCTTTATCAAGTGTTTGTTCAGATAGAGTATTTTCTTCTGCAAATCCAACTAGTAATGTTTCTTGTGATGCTTTAAGTGAAGATGGTTTTGTTCCTATCTTGCTTGTAACATCACTACCTGTAACGATGTGTGCCTTAATTAAAGTGCTGCAAAGAGTAGCTCCCAGTTTTCTCCCCAGCGTGTGTACAGGCACATAACGCACTTTGTCACCCACTCCGACTTTAATTCACATTTCTTCTAATCCTTTCGTGAATAGTTCAAATAGATATCGAAGGAAGAGAACAACTTCATCAGTGTCATTAGATAATACTATGAGGCATGTTATGCCTGACTGAACAGCATGGAATATATGGAGTATCATTCTGGAATCTGCTTCTTCTACAAAGGTGTGAAGGTCAGAGCAAGTTTGAAGTTCTTTGTTCATAATTATGAAGGCATCTCTGGTATCATTGTTTCCTGTAATGGTTCCACTTATCACTGTAGTGAAGTTAGTCATTTTTGCATGTTCAATAAAACCGGTAGCAGCGGACAATTGAAGCAGCTGTTTGTTTTTACTTGAATACCAGAATCTGTCCATCTGTATAGGAATTAGAGTGTCCCATTCGATTGTCATCATTTCAATTGGATCAGCAGGTCTCCGTCTTTCCCTTTCACCTTCTTTTAGTGACTGCTCGATGTAGCTGTCAAATACAAAATCCACTCGTTTAGTTCCGTGGTATTGAGTTGCATTAGTTCAGACTTTATCAAATATACTTTTAAAAGTTCCCATACACTTAGTTCTGAGTTGGCGAACTTGTGACATAAAATCAACTACGACAGCAGTATTCATTACTTCACGTTCTTGAAAACAGTAATGACTTGGATCTAGTTTTTTCTCCAGTTCAGACAACAGTAGATACTTTACAGGTTTGATTGTGTAGCCATTATCATCTAATAACATTTTAGTTGGCAGCAGATCATATTTCAAAATATCTTTCATTGTTTCTCCTCGTGCATTAGCTATGTGTATACTTCTATCAGCTGCAGCAATATTATTTATTCTTTTGGGAAGCAAGTGTTGTCTTCGATTTCAGAGTAGGCACTGCTGTTTCACCCATCATTGTTGTGAGTTTTACCTTCGTGTGATGACACCAGAAAGTTTTGTAGTTTTCTTAACGAAACGTTCACTTCTGAATAGTTCATAACTCTCTTCTCCATGCTCTCTCACTTTCATCAGGCGGATAGCATTTTCTCTAGGTACACATTGTTTACTGATAAAATTATGAAGTTGAGTCTGGCTGGATGTTTCATATGGATTGCCTCTACTGTTCATAAATTCAAATAGTGCATTCACAAACATTAACATCTTGGAACTCAAGTTTCCTGATAATTCATGATGAAGAGTTACCTCACTGTAACTGGTATCATCAGCACCAAGTATTTCTCGGAAACAGTTGCTTATTCCTAGTACCTCGTGATATACCAACTCCCATTCAGTGACATACATTTGTTGCTTTGTTTGTCCAATTATTCCTTTAGAGCTCTTTCGAGATCGTTGGATAGTTTGCTCCAATTTCATGTCTGGTGACACAGCACTAAATTATCGATTGGTTTGTCTCACTACAAAATGGCCTGTTTGAAATTTCTGATACACTTCAGGATGCTGTTCCTTCAACCATCGCATTTTTTCCAGATACCATGATGCATATCTTAAATAGTTAATACTGTCAAATTCACAGAATATAGGTAGAAGGTTGTGAATAGCTTGAAGGTGGCTATTCCAATCGCCATCTCTGTGAGACGCTATGAGAAAATTTAACAAGTTTACCAGGTAAAGGCACATTTCGGACTTAGTGGCACAATCATTGGAAAATTTCTGAGTCATTGTACAAAACTGTTAAGGTTGCTAAAAGTTCATTAAACTCTGTTGGGCTTGTTTTCACATTCTTAGTTGAAATACTTATTTTCAATTTCTGGGCTTGTTGAATGGTAATAGCATATTTTTCTTTGGGGTTACATTTCCAAAATTCTGACCATTTCATCTTCAATATAGCTTCTTCAAGAATCAGTAAGCCCTTGAGCGATCTGACATAATGACTTCCATTCATTACTGATTCGGCAGTTTTAACACCAAACACTTTGCACTCAATAAGTGCAATGGAAGAAATACCACATGCATGCGAGGTCTTGTAGCTGTTGATACCAAAACACGACATCCAGCCCATGTTGGAACAATTAGATCATCAGTTGTTTTTTCAGGAATCCCATGCTTAATTAAAGTGATTGCAAATTCAGTTTCAGCATGTCTCTTTTCAGTGTTCTCATTACAGAGCAGGCCTTCCTTAACTTTGAAACTTTCATGAAAACATGATTTGCTGTTTGGTCTCTTGTAATGTAGAACCCTTTGACATGGTAATTCCTTTCGTATGTAGTGACTTCGTTGGATAAGATTACTCTGAGATATTCTTGATTTGACTGGCAGTTTTGATGGATCTGGACAAACTTGAAATAGAACACTGACTGTGTCGTGCGCATCATGAGTACCAGATATACTTGAACAATCTTGATGATCAAAATTATCAATGGCGGCGGTAGTGAAGCTGTTAGTATCAAAATGGCTTGGCAAAGGTGTGTTCCCATTTCCACTTGCTTGTATAGCATATGCTGCTAATAGCTGTTTTTTACGTAACACTTCATTGTAGCTCACGGACACTAATGCTCTGTTCATCCAGGTAATTAAGTCTCTACTTTTGCACTTATCATATACGGTATCACCGACCATGAGATGCAGTGGTGTTTGTTTCTTGCCGTGATGAAGAGAGTAATACAGTACTTGGAACATTATGTTTGCAGATACACATATTTTCCTTTCATTAAAGGTTGCACTATGTTCACCCTCAGTTTCTTCATCATTGTCTTGTGTATCAAGTTCGGATTGATCTAAATTGGAATAGTCTTCATTTGTAGTTGATAACAGCAGGCCTTTGTTAATATTTAAAAACACAGACAAGAATGTTAACATTTCATCAGGCATCTCAGTAGCCTTCCATGACCTCTTCAGTTCTTCGGAATCACAGAATTTATCTGAAAGTCCAAAGTCAACTTTCTTTAAAGCCTCTCTGATGTCCTTTGTAGCTGATTTGATGTTATGTACTTTCCGCATACGTTTGACAATTTCATCAAACCCTAGATTTTCTGAAAAAAACACCAAGGACTCGTTTTTTCTATATATATAGCACTGGTTTGTCACATGATACACAAACACTTCTTCAGCCGCCACACTTATCAGTCTTTTTTCCACTATGTCATCTCTTATGTCGGCTGCTTCGTGAATTCTTTTTCTACCATTAACTGTGGTAACTGTCTTGTTACTGTCCACAGTCTGACAAATAATGCACTTCTGCACATCAAACAATATATTTTGTTCTTCCTGTTGAACATCTCCCAGTTTAGTTCGTACCGGTATCCGTCTTTGACCATCCATTTTTAATTAATGGTAGTTAATCTGTAAATAACAGAAACTATTATTAGAATTTTGAATTATATAATTCAGTTCTGACAGCTTTTTACCCTAAACATACAGTTAAGTATGCTTCTTGTTTAATTGTGTAATAAATGAAAACAAAACTATACTCTTGTCCCTGTAATAGAGTCCAGTAGACATTTCTCGAAAGCAAAAAAACACATTTTCTGAAATAAATAACAACCAGACAACTTCAGGAACCATTTTATTCAATTTCTCACCCTTCAAAACATATATTTAGACACCAAAATTATGACTTTAACTGTTTCAGGAGCGGAAATAAAAGCAAAATAGTGTCGCTGTCGGCCATTTTGGTAAATGGCGTCTAAAACACCCGGTCCAGAGTATGGTGATGTCTACCCAAGTTTTTCTGACTCTCCCACATGTATTCTACTAGGATCCATTGGTTAGACAAATCATAACTAAAATTTTTACGGGACTCTATTACAGGGACTGGATTAAATATTAAAGTTAATATTTTAAGTAAGAGTTTTAGTTAATTTGCAATGCATATTTTATTCTCACTTGAAGGAAAGTTAATTCATCTCTAATAATTTAACATTATTAACACACTCAACAAACATGTCCGCAGTAGATACTGTATGAGAAAGAGAAAATATATATTTGCATGTGGTTTTTTATTTGCATTAAGCAAACTGAGAAAAAGTCTTTCCATTAAAGAAAGATGTATATTTATGTACGGTGTTTACATCGATGTAAATAAAAAATCAGATTTATAAAAAAATCAATAAAAATCATAATTTTATCCAACCTATGTTGTACTGATACACATAACCATTCACTACATATTAAAATGTGCACGAAGGGCCTAGTGGCTTGTAATCAAGAGGTCACGGGTTCGATTTCCGGTGAAGGCACATTGCACGGTCGTGTGGATCCCACTTTAATGTGTAAGCCCAGTCCCGATTATCCTTATTGTGCATAATGTGGAATTAAAACAACTATTTATTCATTCATTCATTCACAAAGGGTCTAGTGGTTACGTTGCCGCCTTGTAATCAAGGAGTTGCGGGTTCGATACTCGGTGGAGGCACATAGTGGTTCGGATCCCACTTTAAACTGTAGGTCCAGTCACGATTACCTTTACTGTGCATAAAGTAGACTAAAAACAACAATTAAATCAATGAATTGAAATTTGCACGGGTAACTTTACTTACCTACATGTGTGAAATACATAAAACAATGTTTTTGGATTTGTTTAAATACACACACACATTTCATGGACAAAATTATGTCAATGTCATTTTTGTCATTTATCAAAAAAATGTTGAAATCATTTTTGTGAATTTGCAAATCTCATATATACTGTTCACAGTGAATATGAAAATTAAACATTTTGTCGTGTGATGGCAGTGCCGGCGATTAGGGAGTGTGGGGGTAGTTGCCCCCAACTTCTTGCCACTTTTGCCCCACCACTATGCTAAACCTTATCTACCAATGGAACGTTAACTGCGCCTGCCCCAGTTCTAGCACCTTGCCTTTTTAGTTTCGGTCCCAATCATCGCCACTGTCTGATGGGGATAAGATAAAATATTTTAGTGAATATAATAATTAGGGATAATATAATTGGTTGGTGATAATAAAAACGTTGGTGAACATTTTGAAATTTGAAACCTTTAAATTGCATTACCTGCTCTTCAGTCTGGACCGAAGGGTTGGCACACCGAGGTGGATCTTCGACCTCTTTCGTTAAGTAAAGTCTTGACATTGTTAGTTGTCTAAAATCAACATTGTTTATATTGAAGTGTTCTGCAAAGTCAACAGGGACAGTGGATTTCCCGGAGGAACACACAGAAGCTCGGTTTGCCTCTTGACCGATCGAAGGAGAGGTTGCCATCAGGTTTATTACGTCATTTCCTCCAGATTCAATCGATACATGTAAACAACAAATATTTACTGTATCATCTCTACTGTATCAAAAAGGAATCCTCTAAGAGAGCCATATTATCCTTGAAACAACTGTCAGGCCTTTTGTAAATAGCATTTTCCTCTTCTTACGTATTACCGAAAAGAAATATTTGTGTGGTTACGTCTGTATCATTCAACAAACTTTCAATTTTCCACGTGAATTACTACGTCCGTAACATAATTTCTTTACCTCTTATAAGAAAATAATAAAGCTTAGCTACCCAGCAAAAACATGTTATTATCAAGGACAAGCAACGAAAAGGACCTTATAGATCACAATAACATCCACAATTTTGTAGATGGTTACATCATCTAACTAACCTATGCATTTTAGTCCTAAAGTTTGTATTTGATTCAGATGACCTAATTATGTTTCGTCAAATTTTGACATTGCGAATGTTTAGTCCCTTGGCAGGGATCATCATCGGAGTAAGTGGAAATATTTTATTCCCTTCTTGAGTTGAGTTGTTGTTTTAAGTCCACTTTATGCACAGATAAGCTAATCGGGACGGTACCTACAGTTTAAAGTGTGATCTGAACCACTGTCTAATGTGCCACCACTGGAAATCGAACCCGGGACCTCTTGATTACAAGGGAACGACTTTACCATTACGCCATCGGGGAGGCACGAAATGTATTATTCCCTTCTGAATTCACAGTACATCGTGCCGAAAAGCTTAAACAATAGGGTGACCATGATATTTTGACCCAATAATGGGACATCCCAAGGAGATAAGTTTACCTCCCGCATTTTTCCTGAAAAATCGGTTAGGGCCAATCATAAAATTAATGTTATTATTAAAGTACTGTTGTTATTTATTAATGCATGGGTCACATAAATTATACATCATAAACAATAAATTAGAAATGATCTTCTATTGTCAAAAGGTATTAATTAATATAATCTCGGTACGACTTTCATAACGTTTCTCATCCCTTCTGATCAACCTTATGATGAAGTTGGGTAATGCCAGAAGTATTTAGCAGAAGAACCAATCTTATTTTTTTTAATTTATTTATTTATTTATTTATTTATTTATAATCAATCCCATAACAGAGCAATGCTCCAATTACAATGGGATATTACAACAATACTCACATTATGCAACACAAAAAAAGAAAAAAAGAAAATAAAAAGATAAAAAATACAATACAAAATACAATACAATATACCCACCGACAAATATAATACAACTAATACAACCAAAAAAATATAAAACTAGAATAATACTATAGTACCAATATACATGAAGCTGAAGCTTCAGACTTCAAACAGTATAACGAAACTCCATATTAAAACCCGCACTAAACAAAAGAGATAAACACCTAACTCTCATTTTGATATTTTTCAGATTTTCGAACATATAAACATAAAAGATAATATACAAATCCATAACGTTAAGTGGAATTCAATACATACAATACACGACATAAAAATAAGAAAATTAAATACCATTTATCGTTACATCTTAACTTTGTCTTGAATAGTAGCCCTTTATTACTGATATGTACTTTGCGTAAGGGAATGCAAAATCTACATCAATTTTATCTTTAACAATACTATTATGTAGTCTACACATACTAATGACCACAGAATTCTGATGGACCAAATTGTTGGAAAAAGTGCATATAAACGGTTGACGCAATCTTAATGATTGAGGTTTAGTACAGAAGTTTAATCTTTGCAAAACTTCTTCTGTTTCTTCTTGAGAGAAGCTTTATTCTTCATCAACCGTTTATAAATCTCCCCGAAAACCTTACCCCACGTGTCATGACAAACTGAGAGAATTTTGGGGAAGTTAAGCTACGAGAATTGGAGCTCCAGAGGATGAAACAGTTTCGGAAGAAAGGGGAGTCATTTGAAACTACTACAGAGAGAAGGTTATTTTACAATGCAAACGTAATGCAAACTTGAGGACTATACTAAGTGCCAGCGTGCCGTGAAAATTCTGGAAATAGAGTGTGACATCTTAAAAGATCAGATATCCAAGAGACTGCTGCACATGATAGGAACAAACGCTAAGACCATCCAGAAGTAGTTGATAGCATTGCAAGGCATCGTGAGAGAGAGACAAAGGACTTAAAAATACGTGTCAACAAGGTACTCATATTTATCAACCGCAAGTACCTCCTTAGGACGTCCAGGATGTCACTGCCATTTCGGACGATGAAGGTGTAGATAATCCAGACTACGTTTCCTCTATGCGGAGAAGACAGAATGAAAACCAAAATTGTTGCGGCGGTGAGGGAGGTCCCATGCACTTTATCAGTAACATAGCAATAGTAGCCGTCGTGACTGCAGCCCTATAGAACTACCGGACAGTGACCGAAGAGGAAGGTAGTTCAGAGAGGCAAGGTGTGGTGACAAGGGTAGACAGCGTAACCAGCAGAGGTTTAGGTCCCCAGTTGTCCACAGTATCGCCAAAAGTGGGATTAAAGATGAGATATGGATATCGACGCCCTCCATGCGTGCCACTGTCCCTTTGGCTGTGTTCCAGAGGCGTCTGGAGGAGAAGCAGCGTGATGACGGAAAATAGCAACCCGTAGCACACGAATCATTTCGTTTCTTATATTTTTTTCTGCTGGTTGCGGAACACTGATTCCTTCCTTATGATGAACGGTACCAGATGTTTTTCCTTATTCATTGAGGAACACAACTTATGAGATACGGCGAACCTAGGGCACCGAAGACGGAGTCTGCTTGAACCGTTACCCTCTTAATCATCATTATTGTTGGCATATCCGGTTTGCGTTGAAAGAAGATGTTGTCTGAGCGTAAATATATTTTAGTAGAGATCTACCTTGATTAGAATGAAGAAATTAAAACCCCTTTCGTTTTGAAATTTTATCCTTTGTTCATATCACTATGCCCTAATAATCAACCTCTATTTCAGATAACATAGCCACAATTACAGGTTTTGTAGTTGTGTGTTTGTGCGTATGTACGCGTGTGTGTGTGTGTTCTGTACACATACACATACAAACCCACACACACATTTCTAACTTTACCTCTAATTTTGCGTCATCATTCTCAATTTATGGTATGGTGTTGCGATAACGTAAATGTCCCCTTAAGGACGAAGCATGTGACAACAAGGCAATGTCAGTTCTCATTGAGGCTCGTACCAGCGTACATGTACGGTGCATGCTACGTTGAAAATTAAAACACATTATATTTAAAACCTCATACTTATAACAACTTTCCCCTCTTTCCATTTTTCGCCATCTGCACTAATAACGCAATTGTCCTATGGTGTCAGACTTTTGAAACACCCTGTATGTATACAGATAGTCAAAACTTGAACTATTATTATTTCATGTGCTTAGTCTGACACTACTTTT
The DNA here is from genome assembly GCF_977018435.1 of Lepisma saccharinum. Lineage (NCBI taxonomy): Eukaryota > Metazoa > Arthropoda > Insecta > Zygentoma > Lepismatidae > Lepisma > Lepisma saccharinum. The sequence goes on along the minus strand of NC_139244.1, from coordinate 68,866,585 downwards.
GGTGCTACAGTTGAGTTCTGGCATCTCCAAGTCATAAGGTTTGATCCCAAACATTATCACACATCTGAATAATAATACAGTTATAAACTGCAAACTAGGTGAAACTAAGATGCCATGAACGAAAAATAACTGCAATGAACTAACAGATTTCAGGAACACAATCTTTGTCATGACCGCCATTTTGAAGACGCCATTACAGACAAACGAGGGCTTAAAAACTTGAGGTCTGTGGCGTTTTAGGTTCGGGAATTAATGTAGTATCCGCCTCTCAAAGGGCACGTTCTCCGCCGGAAGTGAAATATTCTTCCATTTTTTCTTGCTTTCCAACCACACTATACATAGGGAAGACCAGGGCATTACGGATCAATTTTTCTTTAGAAAAGTTTTTATTGACCAAGGAATTATGCTGGCAACACAAAATTGTACCAAAAAATAAAATATAGTTTCTACTACATGTGCAGAAGTTAAAAATACAATTCAGAAAAAAAATATTTTGTGAGACACTGAAATTGATCCGTATTGCCCTGATAGCAGGGGTAAAACGGATCACTAACGGGGCAATATGGATCAGTTTAATTTTATGTATATAACATAAGATTAAAAACATAAAAAACATAAAAACTAGTACCGTATACTGTATTACAGTTTTCGGATCTGACATATACCGCACACACATTGTTTTCTTCCGACAGCATTTTCTCAACGCTCATGATACCATTTACGACAGGACTGACATTGAATCCTGTCTCCTATCTGTGCACATCTTGGGTCATCATATGAAATGTTACAAAAATACAAGAATTGCTAGCAATTATGTCGACGTTTGGCATGAGATTTCTTCGAAACGCCCTGCTTTCTGCTTGCCTTTGGAAGTGGATGCCGTGCTTGTGTTTTGTTTTGCCTTCATTGTTAAAATGTGTTGTGGTGATGTAATGTGCAATGTTGTTCTGCGCTATCATTGTACTCGTGTAGACATCACTTTCTGTGGGGATGGTAAAAATTGTCGAACTTGTTATTGTGTGCCATCCCCACTTTCTCTACTGCAACTTGTTGTTGCTCGATGAGAGATCAAACTGATCCTTGGTTGCTGTATCTGAATTGCCCCTATTAGCAATTAAATTTAACTTGTGTGCTGGAATTGCTCGCCGGTTTAGTGGAGAGATTCCAGTGGTCTCAAATGCTTTGACACCATTCCCAACTGTTGCGGCCTCTCTCCAAGCTCCGTCGAAAATATGTCCAGACACAAATTTATTAATAGTACGATTATGATGTTGGTGTTGCCACTGAGTTACATACTGGTGATAATACGATTTCAGGGGTTTGAAAACAACGACAACAAGAGGTTGCAATATGTGTGTGGTGTGAGGAGGAAACAGTAACAATTCAATGTTATTTTCTTGGCGTGTATCTGCAATGTCAAGTGCTACGTGAGCACGGTGTCCATCAAGAACTAGAATAACTTTTCCAGGAGCTCGGTGTTTCTGAAAATGTTGAAGCCACACTCGAAAAGCATCTTCTGTCACCCATCCGGAATCTGTCATACAAAAATCTGCACCCGGAGGCATATCATCAATAAATTCATCATGCCGTCGTATGCCTTTAAATATAACAAATGCCTCATGTTGCACTTGCACAAACCAGAACTGTCACATTTTCTCCTCTTTCCGCACTTGTTATTGACACTACATTACGGTCGCCTTTCTGTGCTACTACTAGCGGGAGGCGATCGTTAAAAGGAAATCCTGTTTTATCTTGGTTGTAGATGCATTCAGGACGATTTTGTAGGTAACAGTCTGTCATTATCTGCTGTAATGTCTCGTAGAATTGTTGAACATTAGCATCTGTCATAGCCATACCTCTTGCCTGCGAGAAACCTTGTGGAGGTAATTTCGTCGGGAAAAATAAGACTGGTTGTTATGTTTCTTAATGTTTAAATCGTCACAAACAATAACACGAAGTTCTTAATAACTAATTTCAACGAAAAAACAAACATATCTAGATCATTTATATGCTGGGGTGTGCATTTACCCTATGTAATGCTCTATTATATCTCGTTATTACGCCAGAAAAAGTTTAATGAAATAACAATAGCATCAAAATAGGAGTTGCATTATAACTCGTAAATCCATCACAAAACATTATTAATATGAAAATATGAACTGTGTACAGAGGTTTAACCCGATTTTATAACACAATTTACGCCACCTCAATACGTAAAGTTAAGTCGAGATCTTAGGATAATTCCAGACCAAAACATCAGGCGATAAGCGACACACGACAAAAGACAGGAACCCGTTCAGTCAATGGAAGCATTTAAACTGAAGCGACAGGCGACCAGCGATAAGCGACACCTGTCTCTTGGCAACCAACTCTCAGGAAAAAGTGCAATTTTTTAAACCGAAGCGACACGACAACTGCACGTGTCGCTTGTCGCTCGGGAGTCACTCGGACTGGGTCGTTTTCCCAATACCATGCATGTTGCCGCTTCGGTGTGTTGTCCGCGCATGTGCTGTGAATGTTTTGCTTTAGTCTGAAGGTGGTGCCCATGTGGCTTATTGTATCAACTCCGGTGTAAATTCTCAGGGGCTCGCACGACACATGCCGCTTGGGAACGAGCCAATCAACAGCAACGTTTCACACCGTAGAGGTATGACAGGTCGCACAAGCCTGCCTTCGATTGGTCAAATCCCCAAACTGCACATGTCGCGTGTCTCTTTGGTGTCAAATCTCCCTAAAATCTAAACAATCACCGTGCTTGCGCCACCAACTGACCGGTGCGATACGTGTCGCTTCGGTTCAGAAGGTATAATTTACTTCTGATGGTCGGTTTCCAATGGTTCGTTCAATGAATTTACATAATAAAATCACAACAGAAATGCTTGTACAGTGTCAGTAAACATAAATATGTTGTAAGCATGTTTACCTGGTGAAAATAATCTTCTTAGACCTCTTAACTATTTTCTTTTAAAATTTCTTGCCACTTCTGTTGTTGAATCCGAAAGCTGCGTAAAGAGACATAGTTTCTTATTTATTGTCAATTTGCAGTGTCACTGAAATAATCGTTCAAATCCTACTTCCAGCATTGTATCAGCTGTAACTGTGGCGCTTCCCAAGATTGCAGTCTTTACCTCACCCCCTTCCCCTCGCGGCTTCATTCCCCATCGCTCAGAAAGCACTCGTAGGCTCTCTCTTCCTTACTCAAAGCTTTTACTACTTTGTACTATTTTTAGTATGTCATTCTATCCCTCCTTTAATGCCTTACCTTCTGGGTCTCCACTACTATCTTTATCCCTTCCTTTCTGCTTTTCTTCTTGTAGTCTACATGTCTCTTCCTCTTCTCTTTATCCTTCTCTTTTACACAATTTTGCTTTCTTTCTCTCATTTTATTCCATTTCTCTAACTCTTCTCTTTACATTCTTTATTTTACTCTTTTCTCAGCGGTTCAGACAGGAGCCCGGGTGGCCTGGCCGACTGCATAGGATACAGCCCTCAAGGAGCGCGGGAGGCAAATCAAGGCGTCCACCTTTAATTAGCAACAAAACCTTACTTCTGACTTGTTTGTTTGCTTGAGATTTTTTTAAGTTCATTTTATGCACGGAAGGGCTAATCGAGACTGGACCTACCGCTGAAAGTGGGATCCGAACCACTATGTGCCTCCACCGGGTGTTTCAAACATAATTGGATTTATTGTTGACAAGAACTGAAGTTTCTGCTGCAGATCATATTGCAAAATCATGTAAAAATTTAAGTCAAGAGATTACTGTTATTTTGATGTATTTGTAATTAGGTTGGTATTAAGTAAACACATACCTACAATAAACATGTTCCTTAACAGTAACATAAGGTATTTAAAATATAAGGATACTCGTATGATTTCCCGTCAAAAAATAATGGTCAGGGTTTTTATTTGGGGAAGGTGGAAAATAGGGAAATGAAGGTAAGAAAATGGATGGAGGAGGAGGCACGGTAGAAAGTAGCGAGGTACAAATAATCCATCTATCTAGGGTGAAAATTGTATATTAAGCCGCCCCTGGGTCGAGAGTTCGAATCCCGGCTTGGGTATGAGCGTCCTCTCTGAGTGACTCTTCATTAATATCATCACTCATCCTCATCTTTAGAATTAGCCAAACAGAGGCAGAAAGGCAAATTAATACCAAATCATTTAATCTTTCTCTTCTCTTTTAGTATTTTTATTTCTCTTTCTCCCTTTCAACATTACTATATCTTTTTTCGCTCCTCTTCTCTCTTTTTCTCTCCCTCGCTCTCTCCTGTCTCTCGTTCTGTCTCTCCATCGATTGCACCCCAGCAGAAGCAGTCGTAATCCTGTTTTCGCCATTTGGCACTCTTTGTACTCTGCGCACGATGCTGCCCGGCGCACCAGCTTCCGAGAATCTTTGAGAAACAAAAGTGTTAAGAGGCGAGGAACGTGTACAACAATTCCAAAGAACTGGCTTTGAATCCATTCACCGACTCCTGCGTGCGCCTTGAGGACAGAGATGCACGGAACGAATACCTTGATTCTAATGTCTAGTCCTAATGTAATGTGAAAACATACACCCACACATCCACACATACAGTCCTAAAGACGTTAGAGCAGATTAATGAAATAATCATTGAATTGAATACCTTCTCTTTTGTATCTAAAGTACACAAGATTAATATAAATGGCCTTAAAGTTATTAACATATGAGACGTATAATGAATGAAAACTGTAAATTACAATGGCAAATTCCAAATGAATAGAGTAAAGTTTTTCTATGCAGAGGTTGTTTTCTTTGTTACAGAGAAATCAGCAAACTAACCGATACAATCAAAAGTGGATTACACCTAACGAAGGTATATTATTCTTACTTTGAATAGTTTTTCTGTCACGTTTGTCTAATTATGACGATAATGATGATTAGGTAAAACTTATATACATTCTCGAATCCCGGTTCGTGATTATCTGGAACATTCCAGTTCCGTATCGTCACAAATGGAAACTGACCGTTGCATCTCCAATACTTCCTTTATTCTTCCACTTCCCTTCTTCATTTCTTTATATTTCCTTTACTCTTTCTCCCGATTAACCGAACAGTAAAATTTCAAGTCAGTCTTGGCTGTACACGTAAACGAGAAATTCGAAAAATTTCTTGATACTGTACGATACCATTTTAATAAATGTTTTCTCATTAAAAAAGCAAGAGTTCACAACAAAACCAATTGCCTATGGATAACAAAAGGAAATTAAAAATCTTAGCAAATTAAAACAATCATTGCATAAACAGAGTAAATATGCAAACAGCCCTACCCTTAGAGATCATTACAAACAGTTCAACAAAATATTACAACAAAACATTAAAACATTTCAAACAGTTGTATGTAGATAAAAAGTTGAATAATTCAGAAAACAAAACTGCAGAACTATGGATAATAGTTAATCATATAACATGTAAAAAGAGAACACGAATCAAGATATCATATTAGGAGCAGGTAATGTAATAGACAGATCCGCAAGAAATATCTAATACTTTTAATAATTACATTGTTAATGTAGCACTTAACCTTGACACGCACCTTCTGCCTTTAGGGCTTTATGTTAGTCCGGTTACAACCCTTTTATCGGACTTCTCAAAGGCTTCTAAGGGTTAGTAGGACCAAGCCCTTGCGTGGTCTGTGGTGCAGGATTTATTTTTAATTATCACCTATGCAAGGTTGAAATGAAAGATCCTTAAGATCTTTTACTCGAAGATTTATTTAACTTCCGATGTTATACAAACACTTTCTCAAACAGACAATTCACCCGGTATAACTTGTAGGCCTAAACCTATTAGTTATACCGAAGTTTATAACCCTGGTCTTTTGATGATGCAGGAGAACACCTTATTCAGAGTTGGGTTTGTAGAATATCCGCCAAAATGGAGTACAAGTACACCAGCCAATCCGAAGATTGAAGCAAGATATTCCCCAACGTCCCCTGAACCATCAACCTTTCGGCAACCAGGAGAATGTCCCGCAGACTCACAAAAGTCTAGCTCTTTTATATCATATTGTTGTTTACAATTTACCAACGTTACTACATAGTTGTTTAGTATTTCCATAGTTTCATCATTTTTCCTGATTTAAGTTTAAACAATTCATTACCTATTAACAATAACACATTCTTAAAGAAAAGATTCCAACATAGATTAATATAATACAGATTGAATAGTTTAGTGCCTGAAAAAGCATGTGTTGACAGGGGCGACACAACCTGCAACGTAACATCAGCGTAACGGACACATACCTTAACCAATCTTGGCTCGTTGGGATCTTAACCAAGAATCTGAACCATTATGCTTCGGTGATGTAGTTTTGTCATTAATTCATCCCCACTGGTGAGCACTCGCCCTTGGCAGATAACTTGATGGTAATGGGCAAGAGGCACAAGACTAAGAATTTGGGTTTGTATCTTCTAGTTTAGATCAACATGGTTAGAAAAGAATGTTACCTGTCTATTCGATGATGAATAGTTCCTCGGAGAAGACTCTTCGAATTTGCGCTATGCAGGCTCGCTCATGCTGCTCGATGTTTCACGTTCCTCGATCCAAAGCAAAATACCTCTAAGTCGCCCGTTACACTCTCACTTATCCTTTTTCCTCAACCCATTGGTTATGGCTCCCTAATACCAGTTGATCAGCAACTTAATTCCAATCAACCAGGAGGATTGATTTAATAGTGAATAGCATTCAGAATGCTTGAGAGAGTAACGGCTGACGAAGGAGGTTATTGCTTCTCGCTTGTTACATTTCTCTAATCAGGGGAACCTGTTACGATACAAAGAAAAGTCAAATAAGGTGAAAAAATCTTTTACGCATTCTTTTTATATGACCACTACTACAGACGAAGAAATTTCCAACATAATTCGCAATATGAAAAACAAAAAGTCAACAAGGCTAGATTCAATGCTGATTAACGTGATCAAAGAGATTTGCACGTACATTAACGAGCCATTGGATAAATTAATTACCGAGTGTAAGGAAAATGGCAGCTTTCCAGACTGTCTAAAAATATCAAAAGTAATACCCTTATATAAGAAAGGAAATATAACAAAAATTGAAAACTACAGACCAATCTCCTTATTGTCAATTTATTCAACAATTTTCGAAACATTAATTTATAATAGGATAATAAAGTATGCAGAATATAAAAAAAATACTCATAAAGCAACAAAATGGATTTGTGAAATCGAAAACAACAAAAAATACCATTTTTGATCTAATTGATAATATTCTTTCCGCCATAAACAAAACGTATTCTGCTGTTGGAATATTTTTTGATTTTTCAAAAGCGTTTGACTGTGTGAATCATCACTTACTACTAGAGAAATAAAAATACTACGGAATCCTCGGTCTATCAAAAAAATTAATAGACTTCTATTTATCGAATAGAAAACATAGCGTTGCAATAAATAGCTTTTGCAATAATGCACACACAACATATTACTTCGAATTGAAAGATGTAACTAACTAACTCTCTAGCCTTCTTAAACCCGAAGGTTCATGGCAGCAACACAGGCCTTCCATCTTTCCCTATCTTGAGCAAGTTCTATATACTCTTTTCCATCCCTACCGATTTCCCTTAGGTCCATCTCAACTTTGTCCCTCCATCTTCGTCTTGGCCTTCCTACAGGTCTCTTACCATCAGGTTTCCAAACAAGAATCCTCTAAACTCCTCTCCCATTCGTGCCACATGGCCTGCCCACTTAAGTCTTCTTGATTTAATTATTCTAATAATATCTGGACATGAATACAAATTATGTAGTTCTAAATTATGTAACCTTCTCCACTCACCTGTCTCCTCATCCCTTTTAAGTCCAAAGATTTTCCTAAGGATCTTATTTTCAAATACTCTCCATTTATGTTCGTCTTTCAATGTAAGGGACCAAGATTCACATCCATATAATATTACAGGCGAAATTACTGTTTTGTATATTTTAACTTTTAGTTTCTTAGATATTAAACGAGAAGACAAAAGTTTGTGGAGAGAGAAGTTACAAACATTTCCTGAATTAAGCCTACTTTTATTTCCTCTTTAATATAATTTTCATTTGTTAATATTACTCCTAAGTATTTGAATTTGGAAACTGGTTCAAACGAGTTGTTATCAATAATTAGATTTTGATTATTACCTAACACTTGGTTTCGGCCTGTAAGCATATATTTAGTTTTCTCTTTGTTAACTTTCAAACCTATCTCTTTAGCAGTTTTGAAAAATATTTTAGCATTATTGTTAATTGTATTCACATCATCCCCCAGTAAGTCTACATCATCTGCATATGCTAACAACTGATTCACACCACTTAATTTTAGTCCTTCTTTAGTTTCTTTTACCTTCCTAAGGCAAAATTAAAAAGGAATGGAGATAATGCATCTCCTTGTTTTAACCCATCATGAATTGTAAATTTGACAGACATATTAATATACACACGAATTTTACTTTCTGTTTCACTGGTGCATATTTTCATCATACTAACAAGCTTCCTAGGTATTCCAAACTCTACTAATATATTATATAATTTATCTCTTTTGACCGAATCATATGCTTTTTTGAAATCAATGAATAACTGATGGACATTTTGATTATATTCCCACTTTTTTTCAAGTGTCTGTCTGATGTGAAAAATTTGATCTGTAGTTGATCTGTTACGTTTAAATCCACACTGATAATCGCCTATATTTTCATATGGGGTTAGTCTTGTTAAAAGAATGTTAGACAACATTTTGTATGTTGTTGAGAGTAGAGAAATTCCACGGTAATTATTGCAGTTCATTTTATCACCTTTTTAAACACAGGAACAATTATGGATTCTTTCCACTGATGATGGATTTCTTCTTTATTCCATATTAAACAAATTAATTTTTGAATTTGACATATTAATGAATTTCCACCATATTTAGTTAACTCAGCTGGTATTAAATCAATGCCAGGTGTTTTGTTATTCTTTAGCCTTTTAATAGCATCTTTAACTTCAGTCAAGTTAGGTTCTGGAACTAAAGGTTCTGCTGTGTGGACTTCATTTACTTCTGATTCATCTCCTACTTGGACATTTAAAAGTCATTAAAGTAGTTCTTCCATCTATTTAGAATATCGCTTGGGTCAGCTAGAAAATCACCGTCTTTATCTTTTATCAAGTTTACTTTAGGTAAAGTAAAGATGTGGTTATTGGAATCCGCCAAGGATCGATACTAGGATTGTTTTTATTGTATATAAATGACCTTCCAGCAAATGTTGAAACAGCTCAAGTTACTCTTTTCGCTGATGATACTACGGCTTTAGTACGTAGATTCTGTTAACGATGTAACTTTAATTTTACAAAAGAAACCGGAAAAAGCCCTTACTGAACTACAAAGCTGGTTTTCAGCAAACTAACTTTCTATGAACAACGAAAAAAAATATATAATAACATTTGGTGTATCTAGAGCCAGAACATCTTCTATTAAGGAAGATAATTTCACAGTAGGGCATGCTGTTTTAACAGCTACTAACAATACAAAATTTCTTGGAATATTTATAGACGAGTGTCTAATCTGAAAAGTCCACATAGATAATTTATGCAAGAGCCTAAACACCGTTTGTTACCAATTAAGAACTTTAAAAAATAGTTTCAATACAGTGTGTATGCTAAATATATATTTCTCAAACTTCGAAAGTATTTTGAGGTATGCTGTTCTAACATTGTTGGTCTTATGTTTGGAGTCAGTATTTTAAAAAGTAAAGGCAATGTTACTGCTGATGTACATAAGCATATTTATGATTGTACAGAAAAGTTCCAACTGTTTAATTCCCGAATTGAATGTATGTAACAAGGTAGAAAAAACCTTCAATCTGATGGCAAATATTTAACAGCCGAAATTGATTCTAATACTCGTAATTCGGTTGTTACAAATAGTAACAGTAGAACAAAATCAATTGTTGTGGATGATACAGAATCTAATACATGTCGGAATGGAAGATCCAAGCGTGATGTTGGATTCTGTACTTCGTCTAGTGACCTATCAGATGATTCTTAAAGGACAGTTTCTGGTAAGAAGAAAATTATTAACACTAGTGCCCGTAAACATGTCCGTTGGAAGCACAAGTATAATATATCTGTAAGATCTAGCTCTGAAGAAACTTCCGTAAAGAAATTTCGATTTGACGACACAGAAGGTTCATTCCAAAAACGAGAGTTAGATGCTGAGAAATATAACTACACTGATGCTTGCTATCAACTGTTTGGTACAAATGCACATCCTACTTCTGGTTTTGTGCTTACTGCGAATAATGACAATGGTAGGAATGTACATAATAATCAACATTCTCACCTAGATCAAAGCTTTAATTCTACTTGTATGTGGTGTGATTTTAACCCACAAAATGATTGTGTTAGTAATATTTATCGTGATGCAAGTGCGCCATGTTCAGTTTCGAACAATCCGGATGATCATCAGTCGTCTGTAAATGGTTCTAGATTGCATGATTGTTGTAACACAGGGTTAAACGGAGCAAATCATATTTGTTATAATCGACCGTATAGTTCGAGAGGAAGAAGTGATCATCCTATAACTACAAAATACATGCAATGGAGAAGGAAATGCAAGAAATGGACGTTTAAAATTAAGTGAATTATCTCAATTGCCTAAGTTCTCGTTAAAGATAAAGCAACAATCAACAAAAGAATATATTGAACAGCTGGATAATATATTAAATGTTGTAGGAGTGCCAACAGATATGAAACTGCAAAGTATTCAACAAGGCTTCATTGGGAGAGCTGGTTATTGGTTTCGGACTCATAAATATTACTATATTTCCTATGACCAGTTTGTACAAGAATTCATAAATCAGTTTCCATCTTCGGAATTTATCCAATCACAACTCTCTGTATTGAGGAATCGCAAATACAACCCCAGTGTACATGGCAGTTTAGAGACTTTTCTTGAAACATTCACTCTAGTTATTGAAATTTGGTTGAAAATCCTCAAGATATATATGTTGTGCAGTTAATACTTAGCCAATTACCTGATAATATTGCCAATCACATTACTTGTGACGAAATTCGTTCAGTAGATCAGCTGACTAGCATGTTAAGAAGATTAGATGTAATAAAATTTTAGTAGAAAGGGGTTTGTTGTCCTTCCTAATGAAGACAACGAACGTAAAAATATTCCAAAGGTTTCAAGAACTCTGAACAAAATAGAGGCATGTTAAATGTGCGGTAAGTTAATGTTCGACGCTCGAAGACCACTAGTGTTTGTACTCAGACTCCAACTAGTAGTGAGTTAGAAGCCAATGCTGTTATCAATCAAGGTTACGAAAATCGGCAGGGAAACAATCTTCGGAGTCGATATTTCAACAATTTTAGGCGAACCTCTAATAATTATGGATATCATGGAAATTTTACTGCACAAAACAATTATAATGGCTTGAGATCTAGAAACGGAGGACAATTCCGAAATAATTATCGTTCAGATACGGAACAATTTTATGATGAAAATTTGCTCAATCAATCGTGATTCTATTACAGAAATGAAAATCGCAGTGCTAATAATAATGTAATGCCATTTCAGTGTTTTCCTGCAAATTCAAATTCATTAAATTCTCAACCTGAAGCAGCAGGTTTGGTATCATAAACTAATTCTGATTCTACAAGAATGACAAATAGTGAACACAATACTTCGCGAATAGATGAAGTACAATCGATACAGCAACAAGTTCCTAACTCTGCATCTTTAAATTAGTTGCGAAGAAGGAAGGGCTTCAGTCCCTCTGCTGTCCTGTTAATTGATGATAGTGTTAGTGAAGAAGGTCATATTAATGTAAATAATGTACGTTCATCTTTTTAAAAACATTTGAAATAAACTTTCTGTTAGAATGGTTCGACGATGAACTCGACTGGACTTTCAATGAGGATGGTGTTCCTATCCCTTTAACGGAAGTTCCTATCATACATGGATTCATATGTAAACTACCGATTACTTGTATAATAGACTCTGGAAGTCAAGCAAATTTTTTAATTTACGAAGTTTGGTGCAACATAACATCATTGATTGGTAATCTAGATTAGACAAGGTTGAAGATATTAGATTGTCTGGAATTGTTGGAAGTAAAAGGTTGCTGGTTGTAAAACGATAAGCCTTCAAATTGATGATGAATATTATTTTCCTATGGAATCCTTTATTCTAAAGGAACTTATCGCTGATGTTATTTTGGGAGTTCCATTCCTACGAAAGTATAAGGCTATAGTAGATCTCAGTATTAACGCACATATTGCAGTATTCGGCTGAAAACTAAGGAATGTATGGAAACGTAGCTGTTGTGTAATGTTTTGATGAGAACATATAGTTTATTGCACAACGAGGTTAAAAATAATCGTTTTTACGTAGGAATAGAAAAATAAAGGAAATTATTACTACGAAATGTGAAATTTGGTACATAGCTATCTTCTATACGACAGTAATAACAATATATTAAAGGTAAATGTCCTCGGCATTCAACTTGCTGGTAAGTCCGCGATCTTGAACAAAATCCGTTACAAATGAAGGTTTTCACAAAATAACAGTACGACATAATTACCAATGTAGAACTTTCTGCAAGAAATGAAATAATTACCAATATACTGGGTGTTTTTTTTAACCTGAATCATTTGAATATCTTGAAAAAAAAATCATCCTACAAAAAATTGTTCCAAATAAAAAGTTGATAGTTTCGAGGGGGAAGTTTAGTAGTGCAACAAAAGAACACCCCCTCCCCCTCTTGTAGGTGGGGCGGGGGGCAACTTTGAAATTTCAAATAGAAACCCCTATTTTTTATTACAGATTCGGATTTTAAACATTTTTTTCGATTCGTGATAGATGGCGCTATAATCGACAAATTTTCATTTCTTGAATGTTTACACTTTAAAACCAAAGTATTTCATTTCGCAATTCATTTAAATTCAAAAAATAAAACACTTTTGTTCCAGGACTTGAAATTGTTGTAAAACAAATAAATTTATTTTGAAAATACAAAATTACTCGACAATTCTTAGCTCTAGATATCTCGATGGCTAGTAAACTACATTCACTTCTCAATTACATTAAGTGTTCAAAATGGTGATCTTCAAATTCAATACATTTATTGATCCGCGCTTCGAATGCATGTACACAACTCAAAAGTGTCTCTGGTTCAATTATGGCACAAGCGTTTTGGATTCGCTCTATCATATTTTCACGAGCAGTTGGCAATTCTCGATACACTTTATCTTTTAGGTAGCCCCACAAAAAGAAATCTGGTGAAGTAAGATCTGGTGATCTGGCAGCCCAATTTACAGGATTTGGCAATCTTTTCATACAATATTTTTCTTCTATTTTTATTTCTTATTAATTGTAGCCAATCTTCTTCTTATTATTGCTAAGGCTTCTTCTTCTTGTAATTAATAAGGCATTTTCTTATTACTACTACGGCTTCTTCTTCTTGAAATTACTAAGTCTTCTCCATCTTGTAATTACTAAAGCTTCTTCTTCTTGTAATTACTAAGGCTTCTTCTTCTTGTAATTACTAAGTCATCTTCTTCTTGTAATTACTAAGGCTTCTTCTTCTTGTAATTACTAATGCTTCTTCTTCTTGTAATTGTGTATTTTTTCTTCTCTGGGCTTCTTTGTCGATCTTATCCAAATTGACGGAAATATAAAATCGATCTCCCAGACAAAGAGAAAGGGGTTAGTTAAAGATCGCCGCCTGGCCGGTGCTAAACTTTAACTTGGAGCTGCAGTAGATGCGCCCACCAAAAGTGCTTGGGTGCTGCCGTGAGATGGCGCTACACCTGGAAAAAACAACCCAAAAGCCACACGAAACTCTCAGTTCGTGGGAACCGAAAAAGATACAAAATTGAAATAATTGCAATTCGACTTCTTTACTTTTGTATATTAATCGCTTATGTCATTTCTGAATGATAATTCCCCTTTTCTCCTTATTTATATACAGTTATTATTTTAAACTTATTTATTTATTTCCATATAATTAGTATTAATATATACAATCGTTATTTCATCACATCTGCTCTTTCCGTTGTCTCTATTTACAATCGTATAAGCTCTCCTGGGTGTTGCCATCTCTTACCCACTTTCCAAACTTGTTTATGCGGCATCTTTTTTAACCGTTGTTCCTCTTGCATACTGCCATCTCTGGTCCTTTATCTCAAAGAAAAGCAACGCAGTTTGTGTACGTGACACAAAATTCCCCTCCTCTGTGTAAAATTTTTCCTTCTGAGAAGATTTGTATGCAAGGAAAAATTTTCTTCAACATACATTCTTACTATTCACTTCTCATATGTTCCTTTCAACATTTGTGTAACGTCTTTGGAAAGCCTCTTCTTCGTCTCCTTCCCATTTCCATTTTATATGTTTTCTGAGAAGTTCATATAATGGCTTGGCTTTGCTTGCGAAATTGTGTATAAATTTCGATCGCCAATTACCTACTCCCAGGAATCTTTTAAGTTGTTTCCTTGTGTTTGGCCTTGGGAACTTGCTTATAGCGTCATTTTTGTCTGGGCACATCTTTATTTCACCTCCAGATACCACATGACCTAGGAAACGTATTTCCTTCCTTGCAAAAGAGCATTTCTCCAATTTGACAGTTAATCCTGCTTCTGCCAATTTACTTAATACCCAATCTATTTTTCCTATGTGTGTCTCCCAATCTTTCGTATGTATACACATATCATCCACATATATAGCAAGCCATTCTCTTGTTTCTATACTAAATATTCTATTTAGAGCCGTCATAAAAGCTGATACTGACGAATTTAAACCATATGGAAGCCTTCTAAATTGAAATAACCTTGATCCATATCGAAACGCTGTATATTTTCTGACTCTTCTTCTATTTCTACCTGAAAGTATCCCAAAGTCATATCAAATTATGTGAAGTATATGCTGCCTGAAAAAGTGTGTAATAGTTCATTTATTCTTTCTACTTGATTTCTGGGAAGTAGCACGTGTTTATTTAGCTCTCTTAAATCCAGTACGGGCCTCACACCTCCGTCCGGTTTGTCTACCACTTGCATTGGGCTTACGTGTACGCTATTGGAGTTATCTATTATCCCCCAACTTAACCATTTCTTCAATTCCTTTTCTACCGCTTCTCTCTTTGCAAAGGGTATAGGATATTGCTTTGACACTATTGGACTCGCTTTGTCTACCTCAATCCTATAGGTGTATACATCCGTCACTCCTGGGCGTTGGCTAAATATTCCCCTATGTTTCAACAAAATATATCTTAAATTTTCTATTTTCTTTTCCGAGATCCAATGACACTCATCCACTTTGGCTTGTATTTCTTCTTTCGATGCCTTGTATTTATGGTCCTCTATTTCGACCTTTTTTTCATATTCACCTTTTACATTTTCATTTTCAATTATATCATCGTAGTCTTTCTTCTTATACACTGCATCATGTTTCTGATATACAAGACTTTGCTTCCTAATGCATATTTCGCTCTCGGAACCTTTTATTTCGTCCTTCATAGGGATATCTACTTTCATGTTCTCCATAGATTCTAGATTTAGCCGTTTTTCTTTTATGTGTATGTGCCCATTGTAATTTCCTAAGAAAGGTACTCCTAGGATTATATCACACCTCAAACCCTTTATCACCAGAAATTTTACTTCGAAATTTGCTCCTTTGATGCTCATCATGATGCGTACCGTGCCCTGAATTTTGTATTCTTCACTTCCCGCAGCCATAACTAATCTGACTTTGTCCTTTTCAGAAGCGTCTAATTTTGCTTGTGGGTATTTCTCTTTAATTCTTTGCCATTACTTCGACAACGCTACCACAATCGATCAAGCATTTAACCTTAATTTCTATTATTTCTGCTTCCACATACAATGATCTTCCAGGTTTTAAGTTTTCAAAACTCGGCTCTCCAATTAAAAATAACTTCAGAATTCCTTCTTCATTTATCTTATGTTCTCCCTTCATATATTCATCATTTTCCTTTGCTCTCACACCTGGGAGTTGATGCGAGAGCTCTACAAGTTTAGCCTCTCGACCGATTCCACGTTCCTCGACTCCTCATTTATCTGCTGCCATCCAGCATTTCCTACTTCGTTCTGCACTTGGCTTCTGACTAATTCCACTGCTTCTCTTCGCTCTTCATTTAACTCAAAATTTCCCCTCTCGTTCCTCTCGTTGTAATTGTTTCCTCTAGGTTGCCTTTCTTCTATCTCCATCCTTCTTTCTGAGTTTCTTCGATTCGCATTTTGCCAATAATCATTTCTTCCTCTATATCAGCGGTTTCCTCTCCACGATCCTGTATTCCTTCTATCATAATTTCTTTGCTCTTCCCCAACATTATTTCGCTTTCTGCCGTTTCCGTTATCTTCTAAGAATCCTCTTCCTCTGCCTCTATATGCATATCTGACTTCTATGTTCCTAATCCCGAATTCTTGTTTCCGGAATTTCTGCTCTGGACGTTGTTCCTCTTCAGGATGATGCCTCTTAGGATAATATCTATCTTCCTTTTCTTTATCCCATGACCTTTGAGTCTTTTTCAGCATGTCATCTGTTCTGAGGTAGTCTATCAAGTCTTCCACCTTCCTTATCTTTACTACAGCCACCGCTCTTTGCGTCCATATTGGTAGTGTTTGTATCACTTGTCTAACCAACTCTTCCTCATTCCATTTTTCATTCAAATTCCTGAAGCTCCTTAACGTTTCCCATGTGTGTGCTTCCAAACTCTCAACCTTGGACCAATCTATATATTTTCTTTTCAATGTCTCCAGTTGCCTTTCCTTAATTTCCTCACTACAATAATATTCCAAAAATCTTTTACTAAACCCTTCGAATGTTCCAAACTTGTGCTGATTTAACTGATACCAGCCTGCTGCAGACTTTTCAAAACATTCTTCGATTAGGTCCACTATCATATTTCCTGGTATCCTCATTAGCTGCACGTTAGTTGTTAGTTCCTTCAGGAATTTCCGTGGACACTTGTCAGATATATTTCCATTAAACTTGGGCAAGTGTTGTAATTCATTAGGCTTAGGGATTCTTGTCTTATATTTTCCCACTTCCAAATTACTTCCGTTTACTTTGTCCAACCATCTTCCATTGTCGCTCCCTTCTTCACTACTTTTCCATTTCCTTTTCTTCTTCTGATGATTCCCTTTATGCTTTATTTCCTCCTCTGTAGTCGATTCGTCGCTACTACTTTCTTTTTTATTCTGATCTTTTCATACTCTTCTTTTCCATCATTTCCTTCTCGATTGAAACCTATTAGCTTATCTTGTATTCTAATATCCTCTATTTTAGGATTATTCCTTTTCATTGTACTTCATTCTCTTTCTTTCCTTTGTCGATCTTACTTTCGATGGTTTGCATCTTCTTATTACTCTCCTCTAATTCTTCCCTAACTTCTTGTCGCTCTCTAATTATCATTTCTCTAAATTTCAAAGTTTCTTTTACTATTGTTTCTTCTGTCACAATTTTCATTTCTTCTAATCTGTTTTCTACTTCATCTATTTTAGAGATTTTAATATCTATCTGCTTCTTGTTTGCCAAAATTTTGTTTACTAAACTCGTACTCCTCTGCTTGCATTCTTCATTCACTCTTGAAGCTTCCTTTTCGATCTTTCTATTAGTTTCTTCATATCTTTCATCTGACATCCTTATAATTTCTTCTATCTTTCTCTCAAATGCTTTCCTGTTTTCTTCACATATTTTGCCATGTCTTCTATTTTCCGATTATTTTCTTCCAACCTTTCTTTAACTTCTTTCCTGTTTTCTTCCATTTTCTCTTCCAACCTTTCTTTAACTTCTTTGCTGTTTTCTTCTATTTTCTCTTCAAACCTTTCTTTAACTTCTTTGCTGTTTTCTTCTATTTTCTCTTCCAACCTTCTGCTGTTGTTATCTTGACTTTCTTTTGTTTCCATCATAATTTTCATCAACATCTCCATCGTGTTTTGTTCTTCTTTCTTTCCTTCCTTTTCCTTTAACTTTACTTTCCTGCATTCGTATCCTTCTCCTCTTTCACATATCTTCTCATATTTTTCTTTCCGGATTCCTTCACATAACCAGTATTTCATTTCTTCACATATCTTACACTGTATTATTTCTTCCTTATTTCCTTCTTCGCAACAACATATATATTTTCCTTCCTTCATTTTCGCTTTACTTATCTTTCCATAATCTTATTCTTTGCGTTATTTCAACCTCTGGTCTGTATCGAGCCCCACACGTTGGTCGCCATTAATCAATGCCGCGTCCTCTCACGTGAGCATCTGCCAGCTTAGCACAGGGTAGAAACAATTAGATACCTCTGGGCACAGATCAGGGTGACTAACGCTACGAATATATGGAAAGAAACTATAGATTTAACCCACTACGGAGGGTACAATTCGTAATATATTCTTGAATAATTATATACAAATATTAGATAACTTTGGCAATCTTTTCATACAATATTTTTCTTCTATTTTTATTTCTTATTAATTGTAGCCAATCTCCTTCTTTGGGCTTCTTCTTCTTGTATTGGCTAATGCTTCTTCTTATTATTGCTAAGGCTTCTTCTTCTTGTAATTAATAAGGCATTTTCTTATTACTACTACGGCTTCTTCTTCTTGTAATTACTAAGTCTTCTCCTTCTTGTAATTACTAAAGCTTCTTCTTCTTGTAATTACTAAGGCTTCTTCTTCTTGTAATTACTAAGGCTTCTTCTTCTTGTAATTACTAATGCTTCTTCTTCTTGTAATTATTACATATTGTGTATTTTTTCTTCTCTGGGCTTCTTTGTCGATCTTATCCAAATTGACGGAAATATAAAATCGATCTCCCAGACAAAGAGAAAGGGGTTAGTTAAAGATCGCCGCCTGGCCGGTGCTAAACCTTAACTTGGAGCTGCAGTAGATGCGCCTACCAAAAGTGCTTGGGTGCTGCCGTGAGATGGCGCTACACCTGAAAAAAAAAAACAACCCAAAAGCCACACGAAACTCTCAGTTCGTGGGAACCGAAAAAGACAAAAAATTGAAATAATTGCAATTCGACTTCTTTACTTTTGTATATTAATCGCTTATGTCATTTCTGAATGATAATTCCCCTTTTCTCCTTATTTATATCCTGTTATTATTTTAAACTTATTTATTTATTTCCTTATAATTAGTATTAATATATACAATCGTTATTTCATCACATCTGCTCTTTCCGTTGTCTCTATTTACAATCGTAAAAGTTCTCCTGGGTGGTGCCATCTCTTACCCACTTTCCAAACTTATTTGTGCAGCATCTTTTATAACCGTTGTTCCTTTTGCATGCTGCCATCTATGGTCCTTTATTTCAAAGAAAAGCAACGCAGTTTGTGTGCGTGACATACTTCACGTGCTGCTCTCGAGTAGTGCGCTGGACATCCATCCTGCTGAAACCACATGTTCTGTCTCAGTTCCAGGTTAAGATATGAGAGTAATATTGGCAGTTCATTTTAAGGATGTCTCGGTACTATTGACCATTCAAATTTACATTAATGAAGTAGGGACCGATGAGTTTGTCATCAATAATTCCACACCACACGTTTACAGTCCATGGACGCTGATGCTCAACTTGGCGCAGTAATACATATTATGACGATTGACCGTCCCGTGGTTTGTAAAAGATGACTGATCATCTTGTATGTATTTGTATCTTTTACTTTTCATATTTAATAATGAGCTTTCAAGTTATATAGAAGTTTCTCTGTACATTTAGTTCGAATTTTGTCAAGAGATGGGGTTACAAACGTTCCTCCATTCATATTGGGGGTTAGGCGTAGAGCTGACAACTCTGCACTGTAAAAAAGTCAAGTCAAGAATCAGCAATATAAGGCCATGGATGTTCCAAAGGTAAAATATTTAAGAGGTAAAATAGTCCCCCGTTCGGATCTCCGGGTGGGGACTACTTTGGGAGATCCCTGGACTAAGGATAAGATCTACGTTAGGAATAAGGATATTAAATTAGACACCTGGAATGTTCTGAGCCTTTACCGGCCTGGGGCATTTCAGTCTACAGTTAATGAGATAGTTAAGTATAAATTAGATGTAGTAGCTGTCCAGGAAGTTAGGTTGCCAGGAGAAGGGAATTGTAAAACTAAAAATTATACTTTTTTCTATGGTGGTACTGAAAATCATAATTTTGGAACAGGCTTTTTCATAAATAATAGAATTATCTCAGCTCTTAAAACAGTAGAATTTATTAATGATAAGATATCATATGCAGTTTTACAGGGTAGGTGGTGTAAAATTATTTTAATAAACATACATGCACCAACGGAAGTTAAAGATGATAATACTAAATATGATTTTTATACAGAGTTAGAACAGGTCTTTGATAAATTTTCTCAGTATGATATGAAAATTCTGTTAGGTGACTGTAATGCACAGATTGGCAAAGAAGAGACATTTAAACCCACGATTGGTAAAGAAAGTCTTCATGAATTAAGTAATGATAATGGTATAATATTGATTACTTTTGCAACCTCAAAGAATTTAATTGTGAAAAGTACCACTTTTAAACATAAAGATATCCATAAATATACCTGGTCTTCTCCAGATGGAAAACTCATAATCAGATAGATCATATTCTCATTGATAAGAGAAGGCATACTAGTATAATTGACGTTCGTACACATAGAGGTGCTGACTGTGCCAGTGACCATTATTTAGTAATTGCTAAATTAAAAGGAAGACTCTCAGTGATAAATCATAAGCAACAAAATCTAAAAGTTCTAAAATTTGATACAGGAAAGTTTACTGATGAAAGAATTAAGAAAGATTACCAAATTAAACTGTCCAATAGATTTGATGTTTTGCAGGATTTAAATGATGATGAAAATATAAATGAAACAGACGTAAATAAGAATTGGGAGCACATACGTAATGCAATAGAATCAGCAGCTAAAGAAAGTATAGGATACCATAAACCAAGAAAAAGTAAGCCATGGTTTGATAATGAATGTCATAATATAATAGAAATAAGAAATCAGGCAAGACTTAGGTGGTTAAATAACTCTGATGATACAAATCTAACCAATTATAATAGAATAAAGCGAAAACTTAACCGCACGTTTAGAAGTAAAAAAAGAGATTACTTGAAAAGCAAAATTAACGAAATTGAAACAAACAGCAATTATTAAAATATCAGAGATTTATATAAAGGTGTAAATGAGTTTAGAAAGGGGTGGCAACCTAAAGTAAATTTGATAAAAGATAAAGACGGTGATTTTCTAGCTAACGCAAGCGATATTCTAAATAGATGGAAGAACTACTTTAATGACCTTTTAAATGTCCATGTAGGAGATAAATCAGAAGTGAAGGAAGTACACACAGCAGAATCTTTAGTTTCAGAACCTAACTTGACTGAAGTTAAAGATGCTATTAAAAAGCTAAAGAATAACAAAGCACCTGGCATTGATTTAACACCAGCTGAGTTATTTAAATATGGTGGAAATTCATTAATATGTCAATTTCATAAATTAATTTGTTTCATATGCAATAAAGAAGAAATCCCTCAACAGTGGAAAGGATCCATAATTGTTCCTGTTTTCAAAAAAGGTGATAAAGTGAACTGCAATAATTACCGTGGAATTTCTCTACTCTCAACAACATATAAAATATTATCTAACATTCTTTTAACAAGACTAACCCCATATGCTAATGAAATTATAGGTGATTATCAATGTGGATTTAAACGTAACAGATCAACTACAGATCAAATTTTTCACATCAGACAGACACTTGAAGAAAAGTGGGAATACAATCAAAATGTCCATCAGCTATTCATTGATTTCAAAAAAGCATATGATTCGGCCAAAAGAGATAAATTATATAATATATTAATAGAGTTTGGAATACCTACGAAGCTTGTTAGTACACTCGTGTCCAAAATTAAGGTGACAAATGAAAAATGCAAGAGAACAACAAAATTACGTATAGAACGGGGTTGTGGGTGATAGAGGAGACAGAAAACAATAAAGAAGAGAGAGGATGCACCAAATGAACAGAACAAAAGGAGCATTTAAGGAAACAACCTGTATTACTGGATTGGGTACAAAACTCATACAAAGGAATACAACGATTTAATTCCATCCTGGGCATTCTGGTGGCCAGGCACTGCCCCTTAATAAGGAATATGGTCACCACGAACAGCAATACATGCCGCACAACGGTTTCCCATGCTGTTCATGAGGGTGTCAATAAGTTCCTGGGGCAAGGCATCCCATTCTTCCAAGAGACCACATCGAAGCTTGTTGAGGGTTTGTGGAGGGATAGGACGTGCTGCAAGCCGCCTCCCCAATCCATCCCACACATGTTCGATCGGATTTAGGTCGGGTGAACGTGCGGGCCATGGAATCCGTCGAATATCCTCACCTTCCAGGAACGCATCCACAAGTTGAGCACGATGTGGACGGGCATTATCGTCCATGAACAAGAATTCTGGGCCAACAGCCCCTCGGAAAAGTCGCACTATTGGTTCCAGAATGTCATCCCTGTACCTCTGGGCAGTGAGTGTGCCGCGGTTTAGCACATACAGGGGCGTACGCTCACCGCTCATTATCCCTCCCCAGACCATGATGCCACCACCGCGGTATTGGTCAACCTCGTGGATGCGAGATCGATGAAAACGCGTCCCAGGCTCTCGCCATACACACATTCGCCGCGAGTCACTGTGGAGACTGAAGCGCGATTCATCTGTGCTCTTCACAGATGACCACTGTTCTTGTGTCCATTGTCCGTGTTCGCGACACCACATGTATCGCTCGCGTCGGTGATAGTGGGTGAGGGGGATGCACACCACTGGTCGTCTTGCAAAGTGTTCTACCGCTTTGAGTCGTCTGTACACAGTTTGGCGCGACATTGAGGCTCCAGTCGCAGCATACAGGTCCTGGGAGAGCTGAGTTGCAGTCCTGTTTGTATAGCGACGGGCCGTGATTGTCAAGTAACGGTCATCGGCTGGTGTTGTCCGTCGTGGCGTCCCTTGCCCTGGTCGTCTTGTTATGGTTCCTGTCCTCTGGAACTGGTTCCACATTCTGGAGACCACTTGGCGTGACACATTCAACCACCCTGCCACGTCGGCCTGTGACTGCCCTTCTTCCATTCGACCGATTGCTCGCCATCGCATTGCATCGTTAAGACGTTGGTGATGAGCCATCATGTTCGTTCGCCTACCTACAGATGTCTACTGACGAGGTTTCTGCCGTCTGCAAATGGCTCACCTGCGGCGCATCTGTTCCCTTTCCACAATTGTGCAATGATGTCACGCACTATCTTTCCCTGGAGTGTTTCGATAGAAGTGTTGCGACGTGTTGCATATTTCCCGAAAGTGTTGTCCATTTTCATGCGACTTTTCCCATTTGTTCCCTTTGTCACCTTAATTTTGGACACCAGTGTATGATAAAAATATGCACCAGTGAAACAGAAAGTAAAATTCGTGTAGGTATTAATATATCTGACAAATTTACAATTCATGATGGGTTAAAACAAGGAGATGCATTATCTCCATTGCTCTTTAATTTGCCTTAGAATATGCTGTTAGGAAGGTAAAAGAAACTAAAGAAGGACAAAAAATTAAATGGTGTGACTCAGTTGTTAGCATATGCAGATGATGTAGACTTACTGGGGGATGATGTGAATACAATTAACAATAATGCTAAAATATTTTTCAAAACTGCTAAAGAGATAGGTTTGAAAGTTAACAAAGAGAAAACTAAATATATGCTTACAGGCCGAAACCAAGTGTTAGGTAATAATCAAAATCTAATTATTGATAACAACTCGTTTGAACCAGTTTCCAAATTCAAATACTTAGGAGTAATATTAACAAATGAAAATTATATTAAGAGGAAATAAAAAGTAGGCTTAATTCAGGAAATGCATGTTACTTCTCTCTTCATAAACTTTTGTCTTCTCGTTTAATATCTAAGAAACTAAAAGTTAAAATATACAAAACAGTAATTTTACCTGTAGTATTATATGGATGCGAAACTTGGTCCCTTACATTGAAAGGGGAACATAAATTGAGAGTATTTGAAAATAAGATCCTTAGGAAAATCTTTGGACCTAAAAGGGATGAGGAGACAGGTGAGTGGAGAAGGTTACATAATTTAGAACTACATAATTTGTATTCATGTCCAGATATTATTAGAATAATTAAATCAAGAAGACTTAAGTGGGCAGGCCATGTGGCACGAATGGGAGAGGAAAGAGGAGTTTACAATATTCTTGTTGGGAAACCTGATGGTTGGAGACGTGTAGGAAGGCCAAGACGAAGATGTAGGGACAACGTTGAGATGGACCTAAACGAAATTGGTAGGGATGGAGAAGAGTATATAGATCTTGCTCAAGATAGGGACAGATGGAAGGCCTGTGTTGCTGCAGCCATGAACCTTCGGGTTTAAGAAGACTATGGAAATAGTTAGTTAGACTCATCAGAGAACAATACCAGACGAAAGAAATTTGGGTTTATTTGTATTTGTTCACGTGCCCACTGATAAAGCGTCACTCGATTTTGAAAATCATCGCCATGAAGTTCTTGATGCAATGACACATGATATGGATGATATTTATGACGCTGTAAAATCTTCAAAGGAATTTCGAGCTACTTCTGACATGAGGATCATGGGCCACAGCAGCTAACACATTAATTTCATTTTCTTCTCCAGTAACTGTTCTTCGACGGGTCCTTTGTTTAGGTTTAACACTTCCTTCAGTAGTAAATTGAATGACTGTACGTTGAAAGGAAGCGAAAGAGCGCACCCTGTCTGGAAAACGCTGAGCGTAAACAACGACAGCTTGACGGAGATACCTGCCAGATTCTCCATACACGAGAACCATTTCAATTTTCTCTTCTACAGTTAATACATCCATTGATATTAAAAAGTATCAACAGCTTAGTCAAATTAATCGCTCGGAGCATTCTTGTGATCTAAAAAACAATGAAAAACAATCAATGATAAACAAACAATGATTTAACAGGAAAAGTCTAAAAAGGAACTGTTTCTTGACATTGTTTTATTTTTTTCTGTTGTAGGTTTGTTAAGCATCTATGACACAACAATAAAAAAAATAAACCAATATCGAATCTAACTTTTAAATGTTGTAAATAGGCTAATTACCGAGAATGTTTTATTTTTTGAATTTAAATGAATTGCGAAATGAAATACATTGGTTTTAAAGTGTATACATTCATGAAATGAAAATTTGTCGATTATAGCGCCATCTATCACGAATCGAAGAAAATGTTTCAGAGAAAACTTATGTATTTTTTCCGTAAAATCCGAATCTGTAATAAAAAATAGGGGTTTCTCTTTGAAATTTCAAAGTTGCCCCCCGCCCCAATTACAAGAGGGGGAGAGGGTGTTCATTTGTTCCACCACTAAACTTCCCCCTCCAAACTATCAACTTTTTATTTGGAACATTTTTTTGTAGGATGTTTTTTTTTTCAAGATATTCAAATGATTCAGGTTAAAAAAATCACTAGTAACACGACACAACATATTAAATATTTTTACTAATCATTCACACTATAAGATGGCCATATTGGAAAAATGGCGAATAATTCGATTGAGACTGGAAATAAATCAGAACAGAATGAAATCCGTCAAATATACAAGTTTGAACATATACGTGTATGCTAAGACAACGTTATATAATACTTACACATCTTGAGAAATGGAGAACGACATAATCGATATATAAGTTGAGTCTTTTAGGTGGTCTTTGCTCCAAGAGTATATTTACATACTATTTGTTCTAATATAAGTTATTTACTAACGAAATAAACTAATATAAAATCGTAATAATTTTACAATTGATTACAAACAAATAAATACAAAATTAAAGGAATGAACACAATAAATGCACTTTAGCAAGTCAGAACACGAAAGGAAGCAGCATTTAACATGTTACCTTACAAGAAAATACTACACATTTACTTACTAATAAAATTCGAATTTTAATAACACTGAATTGGGTAATAAAATGATGTGTGTTAAACATATTATTTTATTGATTGATTGAATTGATGTTTTATTTTTTTTATTTGATTTGTTGCCTCAAGTTAACATCTTGTACAGAAAGGTTAATCGGGACTGACCTACAATTTAAAGTGGGAACCGAACCACTGTGTGCCTCCAGGGTATATCGTCCCCTTCATTACAAGGCAACAACGCTACCACTGCGTCATCGGGGATGTCTAAACATATTATCATATTATTTGCCGGCTCATATGGCAGTTTATTGTTTTGCGGGTTTCGTTATGTTCACAACTAAATCAGATTGGCCACTATAATATTGAACACTAGTATTGTCATCTGCAGGTAACAGACCAGAGAAGATCGTATCTGAATCAAAAAGTTAATCAAATTCGGCGTTATCACGCTGGATATCGACGTTGTCAACAATGCATTCAATGGAGACAATAATGGAATTTATACAGGATACACCTTAGTTAGAGGCACATAATCTCAAGCATTGAAGCCTGCTTTCTTGGAGCTTCACTTTCCAGCACAGGTTTTGGTACAGCCTGCTCCAAACGACCTATTAAATTTAATTTCATATAGCTGTACCAAGAACTGTCGACACATGAGTTCGACGCGATACACCTCAACATAATATACGCATTGTGCACCGCGTCATCTTCGTAGTTTAAAAATGTTGTTTACGCTACTACGAATTACAACGGAAAGACGGTGAGTGCTTGTAGAAACTTTGTATGGTTATGAAATAAAAGTATACACGTAGGCATTTAATACAGTGTATAATATGGACAATACATCTTGAAAATGACGTTCTCTATAAGTCCTCCATCTGCTTGGATGCAGTGTTCGAGGTGATGCGGGAAGGCTTTAATGACGCGCGTCTCAACATGTCCTGTGGAATAGCCCGCATTTCATGACTGACGGTTACCAATATTACCAGTAGCTCTCCACTAACGCACCTCAGAATGTTGCGTGTCTCTCGATCCGGTTCATGGCGATCTTCACTGTTCCGCCGCAGTGTCCTGTGCATGTTTGGATGAAGGCTTCCACTGACGCAACGCTCCATAGTCTACTAATTGCCTGACTCTTAACTCTCCGTGGATGCAGGTATGTCGCGCATGCTGGCAGGGTTGCCAACTCAAATTGGTAGATATAATACGTGCTACCCTGTATTAGCCTAGTGCCAGAAATTTGGATACTATCCAGTATAATAGCTGAATGCAAAATATGATTCATAGATAAAACGGATGAAGTAAAATGTTACTATTTTTTTTTATTTTACTAACAATATTTCAAAAGTTAAACTCTACTTGCTTCGTTGAAAATCAAAACTCTGGTAAGTGAACATGCCAACGTAACGAAACAGAAATTTCTGCACAAATGAACGAAAGCATTACTTGCAAAATAGCTATGCTGGAAGATTTCGTGGTGGCTGCGGAAGAAAATTCGCTGTTTTTACTATCCACTTTTCCCCTCTCCCTTTACTATTCCCGGCAGAAATTTGATTCCGGAAAGCGGTCACCAAATAGAAGCCCCGATCCACTCTTTTTTGTGTTCTCGGTGTAAAAATAGAATACATGTAAAATGTAGTAAAATTTATATCCCCTGAAGATACGTGACAGTCTTTAGAATTCTCTCGTTGTTTTTTTTCATTTCTTCGATATGCCTCTTTTATGAGAAAGATTTGTGTCCTATTTGCGACAGCCGGTCCCGATAGTAAGGAAAGTCTGTACGGTATACTTAGAAGGAAAGCAGTTTTCATATCTTATTTGATATGGTGACATTTATTTTTCTATTGAACTGTACTTTATCTAGGATTCTAGCGTCATCGCCTGAAGGGGTCCCGGGTTAGATACCCTGTGGAGGCACATAGTGGTTCGCATCCCAGTTCAAACTCTACGTTCAGTCCCTATGAGCCCTACTGTCCATAAAGTGGATTTAAAGCATAAAATCAATCAATCAATTTATCTAGGATCCGTTTTTCGTTATTGCCTTAAACTTCATAAACTGTTTGGAGGATAGTTTATCTTTCTTTCTCTTTCTGTCTTTCTCTATTTCCCTTTCTCTTTCTCTCCCTCCTTCACTCTCTTCCTCTCTTTCTCTAGAGGAGAAAGAAGAAATACTCACTGTCTATCTCTCCTTCTCTCTCTTCTTTGGGGATGTACCTCAGCATCCCACCCCTCTCTCTCTACCTCTTTTCACTCATTCTATTTTTCACTTATCTTTCCTTTTGCTTCTTTATCTCTTTCCTAGCCTTCCTCTGCAGAAGAAAAGATAGGGAGAGAAAGAGAGAGAGAGAGAGAGAGAGAGAGAGATACGATCTAAGATACTTACAAGGAGACCAAGACGATTATAGAATGCTTAGTAAATATTACTTTGACATGATATTCTCGTCAGATTGTATTGCAGAACTTACGAATCGCATACTGTAACTTATTATGAAATGGACTTCTATTAGTAAATTACATGAAGTTAAATACACTAAGACTTTTAACTGTCATGAGGACGTCACCAAAATTTCCACAAATGAAGACTGAAGTTGGTAAACGCTGTAAGTGCCACAATAATTGAAACACCATTTTCCACGTTAAACTGTAAAATGTGCCATGCTTTATAATGTGGTAAACGTGAAATGTGGCTGATAGCACTCAAAGTAGTTCAAAGGGTGTGTAAAGAGGTCACTAGTGTGAACTTTCTTACGGGCTGATGCGATTTCCCAACACTTTTGCTTTGGAAACTTATGACGTTTACCACTTTTAGTCCTCAAATAACATTTTAGTAGCTTAAAAACATATTTCAATGATTAAAAGTTACGCCTCGTTCTACAGAACAGGCCTAGAAAATGTTATTTTTAGTCATATATTTCACCAAAATTGACTCAATGTTTGGAGTAAATCATGCCAGACATGATGTATATTATTTCACGGATTTCTATTTCAAGACCTGGTTGCGTAGAACGTAATATTTCGCTTTGTACATTCGGGGACACACGCTTCATTCTCTTCCTAAGCACTTTTCAACTCCAGCGATTTCTACGTAGATGCTCACCTGCAGACACCCACTTGAGACTTTCATTTGTCCACATCCAGTGAACTGTTCTCGACATGTCACAGGGGACGCTGTCACTACATGCCAAGGGGTCGGAGGAGACAGAAAATTGAATTAGGGACAATAAAGTCTAACAGCCAAGTCGAGAGAGATCTTCGTTTCTTTTGTCTCAGCTTCTAACAAATCCTTTTAGAAAAAAGGCAAGAAACAACATAGAGACAAAGGAGGTTGTGCTTTGTTGTTAAGCTCCTTGAATTATTCTTCTGATTGGGTTGTTGCAGGTCAGATATGAACGTGTTATGGCATAAGCATTGAAAGGAAGCAAACATTATGATATAACCTATTAGAATTATGACTCAACTAAGCTGAGCATTCTGTGTAGTGGTAGCGACGACGCTCATGATTTCATAAGCACATGCTTCGTCTGAGTGGTGTGATTGCACCCAAATGTCAACCTCGTTTCCATTTAATATACACGTCATTATCATTTCGATGTTGTTGTTGTTGTTATCATTATGTTTATTATTATATGAAGGGCTCGGCTGTAAAACATGGTAAGTGACATTTTCAAAATTTTTGAGTTACAAAGTATTCTTCAATATTCGAGTGAAATTTCCATGTCATACAATTTTAATTGGACTCAGTGAAACCTTGTGAAACTGGTAAACACAACACGAAAACAATTTATGTACAATGTAGCTTCTAATCACTATTTTCTTAACGAACTCAGAAATGACCAAAATGTCACTTACCATGTTTTACACCGGAACTCTTCATATGATTTCTCAGTGTGAATAGAATATTTGTTAATCTTGTCGCTTGGAAGGGAAAATTGTGGCTACACTGTTCGCAATCAGCTTGCCATGGAACCACCGATAAATGTATTGCAGAGAGATATTAAACTCATGTGTCCGTCATACTCATAAGTGATCATTAAACCATCTTCGCTATAATTTACTCTCAGCAAGACGTTCTACTAGTCATCGCTTTGAGGCGCCACTGGCATCATTTTGCTTTCGCCTCTAGAGCAAACGTTTTCACAGCAGAACAAGAGATGGTGCTGCTAAATTCCAACTCCATACATCTGTGTTACAATTTTCTGGCAAAGCGTGACGTCAGAACATCTTGTATTTTGCCCGCTTGTACCGTACCTTGCCCGGTTTAGAACGAGTGCTAGTAATTGCATCGTTCATCCGAAGATGTTTCCGTTGTTGGCTTTCTAAAGATGAGTGCCGTATAGACAAACAAATACTAAAATCAATAGCTTTTCTTTTTACATAAGATTAGTATTTGCATGAAGCTTGCGTCCACTGAATTTTATGTCTCAGTCTGTAGAAGTTTATGTGAAATCTATATGCATCTATTGGCATCGATTATTGGTTATAACAAAAATATGACAGTTTCATGGAGATTATGTATACCGAAACAATTTAACGTTTCGCAGTTCTTTCTATCCTCCAATTCGCATTGTAGTTCTAACACTTTGGGAGATATCAATTTTTACGTGCCTAGTTCATTTACCTGGAATGAATTAGTTAGCGGAAGCGACAAGAGGTTGCAGCGCGACAGAAAAGTGGAAAGAATGTTGATTAACGAAATCGGAGGAGACAAAAGATGATTGTATCGATTATAACAAAACAAAGATAAATGAATACGGATTAAAATATTGTATACAAAGGATAGGAAACATAAATTGAAAAGGAAATTATAATGCTCAATACTATAAACATAGATTGAATATATAGCAAAGTAAGGAAATCGGGATGTCATTTCAAAACCGCGTGTTTCGATCTTTGATCGAATCTTTACTTCGGTTACCTCTGGCGAGGAGTATATCGCAAGATTTTGGATGATTTTTCCAGTTATCTTTAGCCGCCCCAAAGCACTACGGTTGCGCTAGCCATTATAGACGCACTGGGCCACAGGTAGCGCTTTTCCTTAGCGATCCTGGGTTTTCCGTCACATTCTTTCTTAGAAGAGTATGGCGGACACATATATGTGAAGGAGAGAATGTTAAATGTTTAGTCGGATTAAGCATGCAGACTAGACATTACTGTGGAAACGATGGGCGATGAGTGAAGAAAAGAAGTGAGCATTCGAAAAGAAGCTCTTGTGTTTAATAAAAGAGACGCCATATGTGAAAAAAATGATGACGAAAAGGAATATAGAAGAATAAGGAGAAAAGGAGATGAATGTACTGCGTCTGTTAAAGATATACAAGAAAAGGTGAACGAATGCAAGGAAATCTCAGAAGAAGAGAGCAGAGAGTTGCAAGATGTACTCATGAAGCATAGGAATTTGTGTAGTCAAAGACCAGGACTCACTAATGTGTATTCATACACTGTTAAAAATGGTTTAGTCAATAGTGACTAAATCTATATATTCGCGGGGGTTTTACTCAAAAGTGAAGAAGCAGTTTTCTAAAGTGAGTAAGTTTCGGTATTCAGTCTTCATCATGTCCATTTAGTCATTTGTGTAGAATATTTTATTTTAAGTTTTGCAATCTGATTGAATTCTAAATCACCCAGAGAAAATGTTTTCATCCATTCTTCACATTCTTCAGTTGAAGCAGATATTTTTTGTACGTACTGTCAATAGAAAGAAAGAACTATTTTTTCTCTCAGTGTAGCTTTGTTTTGTTTCTGTGCGCCCATCATTGCCGGGAAGGATACTACAATGAAAATGCTGTTGTGCACGCTGAAGTTGACGGGAAATGTTTGTCGCGTCGTGCCTTTCTTACAATTTACAAACCGAACTGTATACAAGGAGCTTCGAGTGAAATTCCATTGAAGATGATGAGATTGCCTTCTGTGGAAATATTTTCAGGATCGTCTCTGAATTTAGAACGTAAGTACTTTTCGATATTGAAATCTTGGTTTTGTACTCGAATATGGCGACCACATTTCTCGGCTAGGGTTACTTAAGTCAAGCGTATTTTAATCAGTGCCTTGTAAAACGCGAGAAAAATCAAACTCCATTTTTTTTAGGAAGTATATTTGTACAATTTTTGCTGGTTTGCTGCACAGGAAAAATTAACTTGTTCAAACGTAGCAACGAGGAGCATTACCGACATGTTCGAAAATATTATCCGACTCACCTCTAGTTTTCTTTCAATATTTTTTCACGAAGATTGCCGTTTTTAAGCAGGTTGCATGTATATTTCGTTTTCAATAAGTTCAGCTGTAAAGTAAAGATATCCTAAAACAAAGGATTTTACGAATGTTTGTGTCCACGATTTGTGTATTAATAATTTTTCACTACCTTTAAGCACTACATAATTTTCCCACACAGGTACTACCGATATACGTTGTATATAATTTGTGTGTGTGTAGTGGCAAAAGTGTTAAGAATGTTTTTTTGTGTGAACTGTTGTGTATTCATAACTTTTCACTACCTCTAAGCACTACATAAATTTCCCACACAGATATTATGTAACATTATCCATAATTTGTGTTTTAGTGGGAAACGTGTCACCAAAAGCATTTGATTCCTTGTAATGTGTAGCACACCAGCACAAACTTGTAAAAAAATATTTAACACAGAGACTTTAACGTGTTCACTTTGATGGTCAAGTATCATACACATTTTTCTATTTATTTTGAACACTTTTTCTTTGTAAAAGACTGATTTTATTACCAATTGGAACATTATTGGAGCTCTTCATTTTAACAGGGTTATTGGTTGAGAAGTATGAGGGTGTATGGAGAGTATGCATGTTTAGCATAACATTCTGTGAAGCTAGAATCCCAGGTTCGAACACTGTGTAAGATATGTATATACCAACTCTCTATGCTATATCTATTACAAAGAGTTTCCATCAGTATAGATTTTCCACTGAATGTTTTTGCTATGCAAAAGGAGGGAGATATATATATATAACCTGGAATATGCATGTTTATAGTATGAGGGGCTACATGTATGTATGTTATATGTCATCCACACTACACAAATTTAAATAACACTGGCTGACATAACTGTTTATGGATATCTACATCATAAAAATGTGTTTACATCTAAAATTTTAATTTTATTCTTAAAATTTGAGGTCATTACAATAATGAGAAGAAGACACATTCACAACTTTAATTTTACTTAGCAAGCAGCAAATATTTTTCATACATTGATTGTTTTATTTTACTGCATGTTGTTACTGCTATTCAAGGTGTTGATCTGCCTGCAAAATACAACTTTTATAACAATTTATAGTAGTATTGTAGCTCTTCCTTTTATGAGTGTATAGGCTTAATGTGATGCTTATTATGAGAAATGTTGCCTAACCTGGAATATACATGTTCAGTAAATGAGGGGCTACACTTCTGTATGTTATATGCCATCCGCACTGTACAAATTTAAACAACGCTGGTTGACACACCTCAACACTAATGATGTGACTCATAGTTGTAACATTTGTATGCCTTTACATGATATCTTTTTAAAATATCCCACCTCTTAGTGCCATTCAACATGCCGGCTGTGTAAAGGCATGAATGTATCCTCATATCGAAACAGAGGGGGGCCAAATACAACTTTTATAACCATTTGGAGTAGTATTGGAGCTCTTCCTTTTAAAGGGTATATTGGCTGGGGAGTATGAGAGTGTATAGGCTTAATGTGTTGCTTATTATGAGAATTGTTGCCTAACCTGGAATATACATGTTTAGTAAATGAGGGACTACATGTCTGTATGTTATATGCCATCCGCACAGTACAAATTTAAACAACGCTGGTTGACACAACTACATCTGAATCTACATACTGAAATATGGGTTTACTTCAGTTTTATTGATTTAGTTTTGAAATTTGATACCATTGCAATAAAGAGAGAGCACTTTGTTCACAGTACAAGAAATATTGCATTATGTCAATTCTAATTTTTCTGAACAAGGAGCAAATTTTTTACATGTACTGTACAATTCATACATTCTTTATTTCACAACATATTGTTAGTTCTAAACAAGGTGTTGATCTGTATGGATAGTTTGTCTATTTGTGAAGAAAATGTTCTACATTTTCCCCTTCATTTTATTTCATGCTTTGATGCATGAAGTTGCCTTTAAATTTAATTTAAAAGGAATGTTGCTCATGTTTAGAATGTAATATCTCCCTTCTTCCACTTGCATAGCAAGACACTCAGGGGAAAAACTGCACTGATGGAAACTTTGTAACAGATCTACTTACAAGCAGAATCATGTTCTTTAAAAATTTTAAATGTTCAAAATGCTATGGAAAGTTGGTATATATATATATATATATATATATATATATATATATATATATATATATATGTCTTAACCAGTGTTCAAACCTGGGATTCATGGCTTCCCACCACATTATGCTAACCACTCCCACAAACAGGCTAATTTCACAGATATAATCAGGTATAATTTTCTTCTTTCCTGTACTATAACAAGCTCAGAAGTGAAATCATTATCACAAACACTCATGTAATGGTAGTTATGTATAATGTAAATAATATATAACAGTTATTTACACTTTTAACTCAAAATAGTAGGTTTATGGTAAGTATAAAAAAGTATACATCAATTTTGCATAATCTCGATGCATCTTAACTAGGGCTGAGCCGATACCACTTTGAACCGATGCCGATACTCTCACAGATTCCCACCGATACTTGGAAATTGTAATAATTAAAAGTTACTTAGAAATTTCATTAACAATAGTGTATAAGTATTCCACTCCCCACAATATACAAGGGTCGTTCAAGGTTGACCAGGACTTTTATTTCTAGACAGGAAATATACATACATAGAGGCACCAAACTATGTCAGTTTTTCAAAGTATTAACCCTGAACATCCAGACACTGTTGCCATCGTTGTGGAAGTTCCGTGATGCCTTTGGCGTAGAAAGATGTAGGTTGGTGTCGTAACCACTGCAGGACAGCGTTCTTGAGTTCCTCATCTGTCTGGAATTGCGTCCCGCACAAATGCTCTTTTAAGAGCCCCAAACAAGTGGAAATCACTGGGGGCTATATCTGAACTGTAAGGACTGTGTGGTAAAACCTCCCAGTGCAAGTTGGCCAGCGTTGTTTGAGTCAAATGGGCCGTGTGTGGCCTGGCATTGTCATGGAGAAGAATGACATGTTTCGACAACATTCCAGGTCTTTTCTTCCCAACGGCCCCACGTATAACACCGATATTGACTGTATGCGCTACGTCACTCACTGTTACTCGCCAATTTTTAAGGATAACTTGCTGAACACGCGCGATATTCACCGGAGTGACTGCAGTTGGGCGAATGTGTCCGTGCGGTTCATTTTGCTACCAACTCCCGTCCTTCACTGAACTGTTGACACCATTCGTATACTCTTGCCCGTGACAGAGTTTGTTCACCATACTGTGCTTGCAGTCTATGCCAAATTTCAGCAGGTTTTACCTTCTCCTTCACGAGAAATTTCATTATACACCGCAGTTCCACAGCAACAGATACACTACTTGCCGCCATCTTTGTTTATACTATTCGGCATCCGCCAAATGCGTCGCAAAGGATCATGGTTACTCGCAAGGAATCATGGTCTGTCCTACCGAAGTAATGCAGCGCTACATTGTTTCATTAATATTTTACGCACGAAAGTCCTGGTCAACCTTGAACGACCCTTGTAGTTTTGTTGGACATATTTGCTGGCACTATGTTTAAAAAAAGTGAGCTATCTGCTCTCATAAGTACATAGTAAACTCAACACTAATGATGTAACTCACAGTTTTAACATTTGTATGCCTTTACATGATATCTTTTGAAAATATCCTACCTCTTAGCACCATTATACATGCCAACTGTGTAATCTCATGAAGGTATCCTCGTATCGAAACAGAGAGGGCCAAATACCTACCAATCAGTGGGATCATATCACTTGCCACAGAACAATTTGAAGTTTGCATTGCTAGTAGTAAGTGTCTTGTTGCCAGGAATATGATGCATATTTTAAATCCCAGTGACTGGTATGTTGTGTCATATGATTATAAGAGCTATCCAGGGCTGGTGACCTTTGATATAGTCCAGAATAAAATAGAAGTCTCCATAATGAGTAGAGCTGGCTTATACTTTCAGTTGCCTCTGCCAAAGGACCAGATTTGAGGGGGTTGGGAGGCTTATCTTGTGTAATGGTCAATAGCAGAGGACATTTTACATTGAATGAAGATATTTAAACAGTTGACGTGTGGTGCAAGTTTGCTTATTCAGATTTGTAATATAAGGAATATGTGTTTCTAAATCTTTTACTCCATGTTACAAAAGTCACATAATTTGTGTGTGTGTGTGTGTGTGTAAATTAACTACAATAATTTGCTGAATTTGTAGAATCTGATATTTTGTCATTTCAGTCTTCAGTTGTTCAGTGCACAGCAAAAAAATATTCATTAGATTTATAAAATAGGCACCATTGTTTTTCTCACATTGACGTTTTTGGTTTCACTATGTGTGGCAAATATGTTACATTTACAAAATGAGTGAGCATTATATTTTACTTAAACATTTCACACGAAGCACTACGTCCAATACATACTATGAGCTATCTAGGTGTCTGTACTTTTCATATCCATGCTGTGCATATGCCATAACATACTGGTCGGGTACCTTAGTTCACTACCTTAGTCACTTTGGAATAACCCTGAATGGAATGATGAAGAAAGAGATGCAAAAATATTCTTATGAAAATTATTTAATTGTATGATGAAGAAACATTCTTGTAGAAACATCCAATTTGTACCTTCAGTTTGGTTCCTACATTTTAGCACAATCTCTTTGGAATATTTTGATTTGATTTGGTGTTTTAAGTCCACTTTATGCACAGTAAGGCTAATCGGGACTGGACCTACAATATAAAGTGGGATCCGAACCACTATGTGCCTCCACCGGGTATAGGACTCGGGACCCCTTGATTACAAGGCGACGACGCTACCACTGCACCATTGGGAAGACACCTCTCTTTGGAATATAACTAGTGGGATGGAATATTGACAATTTTTTAATTCTACATCAATTTTGAATAAGAAATACATGTAATTAGGATTGCTTTTGTTATCATCCAAGTAATGGTTCATTTTGGGTTCCTGCATAGCCAAATGGTTATGGCTCATAAATAATTTTAGTACAAACAGAAGTTCAATTTCCATTAGAGGCGCCCCCCCCCCCCCAAGATAGTTTGTGAGTGCCAGCATTGTGAAAAGAAATAGCTGAATCCAATTGGAAGCTACATAACAATGTCACTGGAAATCTACGTGCACACTACATGTCGCGCAATGGAAGTCCACTGACAGGCTCTTGCATAGCTTCGACATACCATGTCGTGCACGTTTGTGAATCTCTAAGATTATTTAGTTTTGGGTTTCTTCATTTTCTGTTAATATATGTTTCTTTTTCTTCTTTATCAGATGGAAATGTTTCATGGTTTAGAAATGAGATACATTGAATTGAAAAATTAATGGGTTACATTTATGCACTTTCAAAAACCTCCAGCGGAATGTTAAAATCTGTGTGTGCATGTGTTTTTGAGGCAAGAGAACTAAGCAGTCAAGATTAGATGTGTAAGTTCACTTTCAGTCTCAATTATTATGCTTCACGCATACTACAGAAAATTCCTGCTAATAAACAAAATTGGAATATGTTAGTGAAACCGACAATTGAGAAAAGGTGTGACTTGGAAGGAATTGTAGTCTAGTCATGGAATTTATTGACAGTACTCTAACACATGAAGATGTGTGCAATAACATTTTTACTTTCAGTATCAAACTACAAATGCCATTATTTTTGTCTTTTTCTATGTTGACAAAAGTTCAATGAACAATGATTTTAAGCACACCTTATGCAGAGATAGGCTAATTGGGACTGGTCAAGGTGTTTAAATTACAATTCAATTTACAGCACTGTGTCCTGCTGGGAATCAAATCCAGAGATAACGGGAATCAGAACAATTATGTGGCTCCATGGGGGAGTTACAATATGTGAATTGAATAATACTGAATATGATTGATTTGTGAATTATGCTTTTATAGGGCCATATAAAACTGAGTATTTATGTCCCTCAAAATGAGACAGCAATGCAAGTTATGCTGATTAGTGTGTTGCAAATTGAATTGCATCGGAAGCATTTTGAAACGTTTCACTTTACTAGTGAAGAATAGTTCAAATACGAATGTGTTTCATGGTTTTCAAAAGTCTGCCAAACAGTCTTGCACCTTTTAAAACTGACAGTGTCAAAAATCATTATATTTATATATTGTGAGTAAAAAGGGTTTGAAAAACATTTTCTTTTCTGAATTGAAGTACCATATACAGTATATCTACTGCAGTGTATAACCGGGGATTATATAAAAAAATTGTACACTGTCTTATATTCAAGAATTGTGGGTTTCTTATTTAGGGTACTGTATTCTTCAAAATTAAGGGAGAAACACATTTTTGTTTTGTGTCAATTATTATACATGTTAGATGTTAATGAAAGTATTATTTTTATAAGCAATAGAAATCAGCTTCATGTGGTACACTGTATATGAGGTTTTGCTCTTTCTGTGGTAAATGGCAGCAAAGTTGAGAAAATGTCTCATTTACAGCTGGTCTTGACCATGTTCTTATTAGATATTTTATCATATCATATCTTATCATGATAATTTGCAATATATTTGTATAGACATGTTTTTCCATTTTAATATTCACTAAATGTTTCTTCATGTGGTATGTTTTTCTTTTTCAGGATGGAGATGTCTGGGAAATCGTAGATTTAAATAAAATTGTCTTATCCAGTCACCTCAAGAGGACATGTGTTGGGATGAAACTGAATGAATAATAAGAATGAACTTATAGTGATTGCCAGCTGCATTTTTTTGTTTGAAATATTGACATGAGGTTAGTGGCTAGGCTTTGCTGCATCTTTTGTGGAGGTGAATCTTTGAACAAGTGATTACAGGTGTAGCTTAGATTTTCTTTTGCTATGGAACATTTATTAGGGTGTGGTAGTGTATGTGGATCACCATCTTACATGTATTTTCTTCAGTTTTTAACATCTGAAAAATGTAGCATGGTAAGGTAATAATATACTTTGGATAGGCATTCATATAGAAACCAGTGTGTAGCATCAATAAATGGTTATTCATAGTCATAAAATTACTTTCACACAGCTTGCATATAGCTTACCTGAGGGTGGGGGGGGGAAGTCTGCCAGGCCCACCCAGTGGCGGAGAAGTTACAGTTCGAGGGGCAAATTTCAGTCGGGTACCTCATCTGACCGAGAATAAGTTCTAACAACACTTGCACTGTTTTACATAAATAATATAGACTACTGTGGACAGGGACCAAACAGACTTCCATGGTCTAGTGATCAGCATATTGTTTTGCAAAAATAAGAGTCCAGGGCGGGGAAAAATTATTATTGAGATTGCTATTTGCTTTAAGTCCACTTTATGCACAAATATGCTTATAGGGACTGGAGTTGAAGTTGAAACTATTGTAGAATCCAAATCAAAATATTCCTCCACCAGGTATCGAACCTAGGACCCTTTTATAATTACAGTTACAGTTTTATAATTCTTTCCATTGCCATTGTAAACTGAATGATCAGACATGAGTAGTAATGTGAATAACCATTGAAAACAAAAACTTATTTTCTAAAGGGGTCACCTTTTAAGGCAGATTCCACAATGGTTTGGATCCTAATTTAAACTGTGGATCCAGTTTCGATTAGTCTGTCATGAGCACACAGTAGGTTTAAACTTTGTGATGAAACACAGAACATTTTGGTCTTCAAAAAATATTAGGAATAATAATAAACAAGAACTGGCAATTGGGAGGGGTGAATGCCCCAATCGCTCTCCCTGTGGGTGCGTGCCTAGACCCACCACTTCTGATTTTTCTATTTTTATAATGCGAGTATTTTTAGTAAAAGTTGAAAATAAATCATACACTTGGGTTCCCAATGTTTATGTATTATTTTTGTTCATAATGTCATAAAGTAACTTGCATAGGAGGAAAAATTCAACGGGTGGACCTGTGAACGTCCCCACCCTCTTGCACATGGCAGTGACAGTGTACAAGTGGTTGGTAATTTTTGTAATTATTATAGTTACTATATAGACATTAATATGATTTTTTGAAGTTTAGTGAATGATAAAATATGTGTACATTCATTAAATGATTGGTTCTTGTTTTTTTTATTAATGATAGTAATTCTTTAATTCTTATAGTATAACAGCATCTATGTAAACAACAATGAAATCAGTGATTCAATAATATAATGGCTTGGAGTTTAGAGCTAAGAAAAGTGTAGGCCTCTGAGTCTACCACTGGGGTGTACGGAAAGAAAATCTGATAAGAATTTTTAAAAAATCTAAATACAGTAAACACCTGATATAGCCTGAC
Source organism: Lepisma saccharinum (assembly GCF_977018435.1). Taxonomy (NCBI): domain Eukaryota; kingdom Metazoa; phylum Arthropoda; class Insecta; order Zygentoma; family Lepismatidae; genus Lepisma; species Lepisma saccharinum. Next base: position 68,826,189 of record NC_139244.1, on the reverse strand, counting down.
CTGCTAAAGGGTACAAATCAAATTGAGTATAAGGATGTATCATAATGATCACAGCAGGGAGTAGGCTTATAAGTCCAGGTCAGCACTACAGCAGGACCAGTGAAAGTCACCAAAAAAATGTTAACATTTTCATAAAATAATATATTCAAAATATTTGCTTGTTTGAACTAGTTGCAGGCCAATATTTTTTCATTTTCTTTCATAGTATAAAAAAATATTGATTTTCTTGGCCTTCTTTTACAATGCTATTTTAGTTTCTTTTTTCCATTTTAATGATTTGGTTTTATTTTTATTTATCTTTATACTTTAGCCTACATAGACATTTTAACACAAGCAACTTCTTGAGTTATTTAAATGTAGCCTACGTATTAGTAAGAAAACATACTTTTTATCCATAAGGTCATTTTCAACTTCCTTCATGTCACAGTGTTGTTTTTAATGTTTGAAACATTTTGCAACTATAAAATGAAACATATTGTAGCTGGGTATAGAGCATATTAAAAATAACATATATTTTTTGGTCAGTCTCATGTTTGAATTGAGAATTTGTGGTCTGTTTTGTTACTTATTGAGCAGTTTGTTATGTGAGAGTTCCAATAAATAAATTTCAAAATGAATTGTCCATTTGTTTTGATTCACAGTTTTTTCTTCCAATCCTTCAGTTATTTACTTAATGATTTTAATATAATTTTTAATTTCAAGAATAATTCCAAAATACACCTAGTTTGTTATTTTAAGTCATAAACAATGGTGGTGTCTGTATGAGCAGTGATTCTCTTCTTTGTGTGTGTGGGGGATAATTTTTTTGCCCTTATTGAGAATGATTTGTCATTTTTCTAAGGTATGTGCTTCAAGAACATGTATTTGTTCTACCTAACCTACCTAACAAATGCCTCTTGGGTTAAGCTGGATGAGAATAAATGTCGGATTGATGTATGAGGCATGTACCATGCATCCATGTCTTATACAGGGTTCAAATAAACTTGAGACCTCATAGCTCTTTTGGCACATATCACTGACCAGTTAGCCAATTTGAAGCCAACCTATCTTCTTTTCTGAATTAAATTTTCAGAATATTTATGCAGAATTTTTACTGTCATAGAATGTAGTTCGTATAAAGAATTTGAGACACTTGACTTTTTTTTTTTTTTTTACAAATGCATATATTTCCAATTGATGCTGTAATGCTTGTTAATTCTAACAACATTTGTACTTGGTGCAGAGTCTGAAGACAACCTTGCTAGAAGGTTGAAACGTTACGTTTAGTTTATGTTTTATAATAAAATAAATTACTGCCTTGGTCAGCACATTGAGGTTTTGGTAATTCTGTGTTAAATTGAGGAAACTACTATATATTCTCTGCACATGCTTCTTCTACATGTATATCTATCTATCTATCTAAGGTAAGATAATTTTTTTTCAATTACTGCAAAGTTGTCCAGGAACCCTTTTTTTCCAGCGTGAACAAATATTATTACTACAGAATTTTAGTGTCATGCTCAGGGATCCATACTTTTTTCATGTTCCATTGTTTAGTCTCAATCTTGAAATAAACTTGTCATTTTTCAAGCAACTGGTCTCAAATATAGGTAACTTGAAAAATGATAAATTTATTTTAATCTTGGAAAGTAGTTTCTCTTTAATTTTGACTAAGTTCTACCTCAAGCTTGAGAAGCAATACTTATTCAATTTTGACCAAATTTAAATAAAAAATGAATAAACTAACCTCAGCCTTGAGAAGCAGTAATTATTCAATTTTGACTAAATTTTAGTCAAAAAATGAATAAACTGACTCAGCCTTAAGAAGCAGTAATTATTCAATTTTGACTAAATTTTAGTCAAAAAATGAATAAAATGACCTCAGCCTTAAGAAGCAGTAATTATTCAATTTTGACTAAATTTTTGTCAAAAAACGAATAAATCCACTTCAGCCTTGAGAAGCAGTAATTATTCAATTTTAACTAAATTTTAGTCAAAAAATGAATAAATCCACTTCAACCTTGAGAAGCAGTAATTATTCCATTTTGACTAAATTTTGGTCAAAAAATTAATAAATTTACCTCAGTCTTGAGAAACAGTAATTATTCAATTTTGACTAAATTTTAGTCAAAAAATGAATAAATCCACTTTAGCTTTGAGAAGCAGTAATTATTCAATTTTGACTAAATTTTAGTCAAAAAATGAATTACTTGATTTCTCACTTTTGACTATATAACACACTGAAATGAAACGACTAAATGCATGTAATCACTTTTGACGCAAATCGGGTCGGTGCTAGTTTCAGTACTGGATTTAGTCAAAAGTGACTAAATTTTGCTCGATTTTGACTAAGTTGTTTTTACAGTGTACGAAATCGAAGTAGATACTAATCAACCGACAATATCTAGGCAGTACTCCATACCATTTGCTAAGAGGAAAGCCGTTGAAGAAGACCTTCAGAAATGGATAGATTGGGAAATCATTGAGGACTCAAACAGTGTTCACATCAGCTCCATGCAAATTGGTCGACAGTGGTAAATAAGGCTATAAGATTGATCAATAACTCGATATCGGAGGAATCACGAAGGAGTGCAGCTGAGCTATTTTTAGGGTACATGGAAGAACCTAATATATTTCAAGATTTTCATTGGTCTCAGGATGCAGTAACAAAAGAAAATATTAAGGAAATATTGATGATCATGTACGCTAAGAGAACCAAGAAGAAGTGGAAGGAAAATGAGAATGGCATGAAGATAAGAATAAAGAGAGGATATTTAGTTTACTGCAAGACACATACCGTAAGTAAAGCCTCGGAAAGAGCGACTAAAAGAATCCTATAAGAGGGGCAATATGAAGTTACGAATATATTTCGAAATACTGTGTTGATATGACATGTACAAACGAAAATAGAAAGAAGAAAGAATCTTTATAACATCAGAAGGTACAATTGCACAGAAGAAAGGAAAGGAAGCATCGCAAATAGAAAAATAAACCCGTGAGAAGATTCGGAAGTGAAGACAGGAAAGAAACAATTCTAATTACAAAATGAATTTTTACAATAGAATTTCTTTTATCCCGAGGGGGGATATTGTGTTACGTGCCTATTTGGCTGAACACCATAATTTACCTGGATTGAATTAGTTAGCAGGAGCGACAACAGGTGTCAGCGCGACAGAAAAGTGGAAAGAAAGTTGATTAACGAAATCGGAGGAGACGAAAGATAATTGTATGATTTGTAACAGACGAAAGATAAATGAATACAGATTAAAAGCGTGTATACAAAGAATAGGAAACATAAATTGAAAAGGAAATCATAATGCTTAAAAATATAAACATAGATTGAATGTACCGCGTTTTACGATCTTTTCTTCGGTTACCTCTGGCGAATAGTATATCGCTAGATTTTGGATGATTTGTCCTTCTTGTTGTTATAGTTATCTTTAACCGCCCCAAAGCACTACTGTTGCACTAGCTATTTTAGACGCACTGGACCACATTTAGCGCTTTTCCTTTATCCAGATTTGTCGCTCCTGAATATCTTTGAGCTTTTTTTCAGGTCTCTATACCTAAGGAAAGGACATAAGGAGAAATAAATTATTGCTGTAAATAGAATCAATAAGAAGTACATGATCCATTCTTCAAACAGATAGAAGAAATAAGGAGTACATGATGCATTCTTCAGAAGAGATATAAGAAAGAAGAAGTAGATGATCCAGTCTTAAGAAGAGACAGATGAAATAGATGATTGCTGTAGATAGAAGAAATAAGAAGTAGATTATCCATTCTTTTGAAGATATAGAATAAATAGATGATTGCAGTTAAGAGAAGAAATAAGAAGTAGATGATCCATCCTTCAGAAGAATTAGAAGAAGGAAGAAGAAGGTGACCAATTTTCCAACCCTGAAAGAAAGAACAATAAGGCAACCAGGTTACTAGAAGAAGAAAGAAGAAGAAGCCAATTAACCTTCCATCTAAGAAGAATCTAATATATATATTATATACATATACCGCGTGAGGCACCTAAAAGTACCACCTGAAATAGCGAAGAAACCAGAAACAGTAGCGATGTGAGGTTTGCGGGAAACAATAATTTCAAATGTGGCTCGTAAATCGGAGGTCGAAAAATATCGACAAATGGGGCATCTGGAGCAAAGTCATATTTTTTGAAATGGAACGATATACAATAACATGCATAATATAAAAGAGCACACGCAGATAAACACAACGCCGTTGGTCTCATGCATCTACTGTACATAGGAACGAAGATATGGCCATGTGAAAATATGTAAACAAACTAACAAGTGGCCCACTTGACCGTCAGTACCACGGCATGTACAAGTATGAGATGTCGGAAGCCATTGGACAAGATGAAAACAGAACGTGTTAAAGTAAGAAAAAATACAGTAGACATCGTCAGCACCATGCATTTGACAGTGTTACAGCATAATGGAAATGACCACGACAGTATGTCGAAGAACCACTGCGTAAGAAGCGAAAACCTGTCAAAGTGTGTGTTCAAAGTGGTGGCCGTCAGCTGCGATACAGGCAACGAGGCGCCCACGCAAAGATCGTTGCACAGAATGTAGCATCTCGTAGGGAATGTACTTACAGGCCGCAGTAATGCGGTGTTGCATATCCTCTGGAGTTGTTGGCACATCCCGGTAGACAATGTCCTTCAGCTTTCCCCACAGGAAGAAGTCTAACGCTGACATATCTGGGGAACGAGCCGGCCATTTGACAGGCCCTCCACGTCCAATCCAACGGTTTGGAAATGTATTTTCCACACATGCTGTAGCGCGTCTTGCACTGTGAGCTGGGCACCCGTCATGTTGGTAACACATTTCCCTTCTTGTCTGAAGTGGTATGTCCTCCAATAGTACAGGCAGTTCATGTTGTAAAAACTATATGCATCGGTCAGCATTAAGTGTCCCTTGCATAAAAAAAGGGCCAATGAGATGTTCACCCACTATACCACACCACACGTTCACACTCCATGGGCGAAGCCAATGTGGATTTGTCACCGACCAATAGTGCATGTTCCTTAGGTTGACATTTCCATGATTGGTAAAAGTTGCCTCGTCAGTGAAGAGGATACGTGACAAATCGGGTGTGTCGTGTCGTAGCATCCATGTGCAAAACCGAACACGGTCCACAAAATCATTCCCGTGAAGTTCCTGATGGAGGGAGATATGATATGGGTGAAACTTGTGTGTGTGCAGAATGCGCAATACACTTCGCTGACTCATCCCAGCATCCCTGGCAATTTCACGGGAGCTAACGTGCAGATTCACAGCAACAGCGGCGAGAACATTTGTTGCACCTGCCTCACTTGTAGTTGGCTTGTTCCGCACACGTGCTCGTGGTGTTACACTTCCGGTGTCTCTTAATTTAATAAATAACTTACCAAACAGACGTCGAGATGGCTGTCGTCTGTCCGGATATCTCTCTGCCTACACACGGTAGGCTTCTGAGGCATTCTTTCGGCATTCCCCATAAATCAGGATCATGTCCGCTTTTTCTATGTTTGTGAACACCATAATCTTAGCTCTTACCACTACGACTGCTTGCTATGAACTAACACGATCTTGTGGACCTGCTATCAAAACTTGCTCTGCGTATAGGCAGTTCTGTCAGGCACCTGCGAAGTCTTACATGCCGTGGTACTGACGGTCAAGTGGGCCACTTGTTAGTTTGTTTACATATTTTCACATGGCCATATCTTCGTTCCTGTGTGCAGTAGATGCATGAGACCAACGGCGTTGTGTTTATCTGCGTGTGCTATTTTATATTATGCATGTTATTGTATATCGTTCCATTAAAAAAAAAAATATGACTTTGTTCCAGATACCCCATTTGTCGATATTTTTTGACCCACCCCATACCTCCGATTTACGAGCCCCATTTGATATTATTGTTTCCCGCAAACCTCACATCGCTACTGTTTCTGGTTTCTTCGCTATTTCAGGTGGTACTTTTAGGTGCCTCACGCGGTATAATCCGTAAACTGTGAAGATCTTTCAGAATATAGATCCTCATTTCTTATATCCCTTGGCATATATCTGCTTTTTTTATTTACATTCTGAAAGATAGCACCTATTACCCTGAAGATATTGTAGGTGTGATATATTAATTTAAACTGTGCTCACGAGGACGTAGCGTAAGTGGCTCTCACATCGTGGGGCTTACTTGAACGCACGTAGCACAATATAAATTATATTGCGTTAACCTAGTATTTCCTATGTCTTCAATTGTAGAACAAATTTTGATTTTCAAATTTGCTAGATTTTGATGTATCGACACAACACTTTTGATAGATTGTTTCCTCTAACAACCAATCGGAGGGACTGATTGAGTTGATTTGTGTTGCATTGAGCTATTATTTATGTACTGGGCCTTTCAACCCATTAAATGTTATTTTTATAGTTCTACCAGATTCTAAGTTACCGATAACTGGCAGAAGGCACTGGCGGATATGCAGACAGGTTGATGAACACGGCCATCTTATAAGATTAGCATTTATTTTTGTTTCTTTTCTCTCTTTTTACACCTTAGTAAATATCACCTAACCAAATCAAACACTTAAGCTGAAAGTGCTTAAATTGATTATAGTTCTTAAAGGAGATATGAATGCATATCCTAAGACATCTAGAAGAAGCACAACCTTATAGGGAGTGTTCAGACAAAACAAGCGAAACATGTATCTTGCAAATCAACTACTTTCAGAAATAAATGCAACTTTTAGAAGAGAAGGGACTGAGCAGATTTCTCAGTTCTCAACCTCGGTCTCACGTAGTACAACCTGGACTGCATTTTGCAGACTAAGTAAGCTCTGGCGTCTAGACCCACAGCAAGCATAACCCTATTTGAAATTCGTGTTGTGTTGTCCCTGTTTGTTTATGATTGTCACTTCATCCATTTCATCTCATCACCATTTCCTCATCTTCGCGATTAGCCAAAAGCTGAAGAATAGTGTAGTAAAATAAACTCCCCGGCGCCCACCCATGGGTACCTGGGGAAACCCTGGGGATAAAGGCGGTCAGGGGCGTAATGCTGATCACATCACCCCCACTCACGACCGGATCAAGAAAGTGTAAGGCGTTACCCCCACACCCCCTATACGCCTTCATGGCGTGGTGCCATTCACAGGGGAGCAAAAAATTAATCAATTAATCAATATCCTACACCATTTTAGACTGGTGGAGGATTTGTCGCTTGCCGCTTCGGTGTGAAATACCTGTTTGGCTGTCGCCGTGTCGCTTGACAGCTGTCACCTCATGCTTGTCGCTTCGGTCTGAAAGCTTCAAAATATTAAATTAACATCTCACAAGTCTCGCCCTTTCTCTTTTCTGTCGAATGTAAAAAAAAAATAATAATAATACACGTTTCGTCTCAACAAAAGGTGGGACACAATACCCTGAGCATTCAGTTTCATATTGATAAAAGGCACAAGCCGAAGAACTGGTAAAGCTACAATACGGATAACTGAAACCGTAACAGCAGTTGCATTTAAAAAAAAATGCACACTCAGTAAAGATACAAAGACCGTAGAATGGGTAAAGCAGGAAACTCCAAAATTCGTTCCTCTCCCTTGTGTGGCCCATGCAAAAAACTCCTATACGTGAAAACATACTCCATTACACTGTTTGGCCGGTCGAAGTAGCGCTGTGTGCCGGAACTTGCATTAGCTTTTATGAACAATGTTACATGCATTAACGCAGATGCTGAAATTGCCTGTTTAAAATATCCATACAAATTTGCCACAATGATACAGATTTTTCTTCCTGAACAAGGTTGCCTAATCACTGGGGGAAACTTCATTGTTCATATGAATACAACGGAACAATAAGATTAGGTGAATTTACTTTTTAGATATTCGTTGAGAAAGTTGTGTGAAATTTGCTATCCAGAATACACTATGGCTCTCTCCTACTAACACTCCTAATTTGAAAATATCACATTGCTTTCATGGCGATCTGGTCTGAGCAATGCACTGTGACTCAAGCTGATCCCAGCTTCGAATTCTGGTTTAGATTTAGGCAACTGCATGTCATTATTATCGGGGGATAGGCAGTGAAAGATCTTCAACCCGCAAAACCCCGCAGTGCGGGGGAGCCGGAAGACAAGTAAGCCTTTATGGGTGCCATCAGCCATTGACATAGTAGAGGGTTCGTATATGCGCATATAAAAAAAAAACGTGGTTACTACGAGGTAAAGAAATGAATACGATATACACTGGCAAAAGTAAAGTTCCCTGTACATGTAGCATCGTGTCATGAAGACTCATTTAGGATATGGGGGGGCAGGGCCGGACATCTTGGAAGTGATGTGATCAGCACCACGCTCCGACCGCATTTGCCCCTCTCCCCCCTCTCCAACTGGTACAATTTGATTTTATGGTGGGTGAAACCTGGATAGCTTTATGCGGGGACAAAGCTGGAAAAATTCCGACCTTAGATCAAATCAGGGTACAATTTCACGAGAAATGCTGTGGTGAAGGTTTCTTCAATCTATCTTTAATCAGGAAAAGTTTTGACTGCCTGATTGTAACAAATGTATCATTCTACAGGTGTGAGAAAAAAGTGTCATAATATTGAATGTGTGGAGAAAGTACGTTGAAGAGCTCTACCAGAAAGAGAATCGCCCAGACAGTCTGAATGTGGAAAATGAAGACGACGTGCCTGATCCTGAATGAAGAATTTGAGCAAGCACTCAAAGAAATGAGGAATGGGAAAGCAACGGGCACTGATGAAATTCCTGTTGAACTTACCAAACTCCTGGGAGATGGAAAAAGAGAAATACTGCACTTATGCAATGAAATTTATGAGAAAGGCGATTGGCAACAAGATTTCACGGAGACTGATTTGGTACCTCTGCAGAAGAAAAGCAATGCCAGAAAATGTTCTGAGTACAGGACAATCAGCTTGATATCTCACTCGCAAAAATTATTCTAAGAATTCTGAACAGACGCCTATATTCGAAGGCCAGTGGCGAGTTAGAGGAAGAACAATTTGGTTTCAGGAAAGGAAGAGGTGCAAGGGATGCAATTGGTTTACTGATGACCATTGGGGAAAGATATTTAGAGAAAGCAAAGGAGGTGTTTGTAGTATTTGTAGACCTAGAGAAAGCCTTTGATAGAGTGAATTGGTTAAACTTTCACAAATTCTGAAGAAAATTGTAATAGATTGGAAAGAGAGAAGACTTCTAAACAACTTATACATGAATCAACGAGTTAAAGTGAGAACAGGAGACAAAATGACAGAAGGCTGTGAAATTAGAAGAGGAGTACGACAAGGATGCTGCCTATCGCCTACTTTGTTTAATATCTATTTAGAAGATATAGTGGAAAATTGTTTCCAGGGAACAGGAGGTGTCAAATTGCGAGATAGAAAAATAAACTGCATAAGATTTGCTGATGACATGGCATTATTCGCTGAGACAAAGGCAATGGATATAGGACGGAAACCATGGAATATTAATGTGAGAGCAAACAGTGAAAGAATCCAGCAAGTGGATAGCTTCAAGTACCTCGGATGCACTATAAGCAGTGACATGAGCTGCAAACAAGAAGTGAAAATGAGAATCACAACAGCAAAAGAAGCTTTCATTAGAAGAAAAAATGTTTTGTGTGGACCCATGGAAGAGATTAGTGAAATGTTTTTGTGTGGAGTGTAGCACTATATGGTGCAGAAACCTGGACGTTGAGAAGAAATGAAGAGAAACGACTCAAAGCTTTTGAAATGTGGACATGGCGAAAAATGGAGTATGTAAAATGGACGGATAAGGTAAGAAACGAAACCGTACTTAAAAGAGTTGGTGAGAAAACATCTATACTGGAGACCATCAAGAAGAGGAAAAGTAACTGGTTAGGACACTTTCTAAGAAGGAACTGCGTGCTAATGGATGCCTTGGATTAAATGGTTGAAGGAGGAAAAGAAGAAATATATATATCAGTTTAAGGATGATATTAAATTAACTGGATCGTATGCTATTACGAAGCGTAAGGCAGAGAATAAGGAAAGCTGGAGATTGCAGTGAAAAACCTGCCAATTAGGCAGAAAAGAATGAATGAATGAATATATAGATATATATCACATTACCACCGGTGCCTAAACCGGGAGAGAGGGGCAGAGGTGCCGGGGCTCATTCAGTTCTCGTTTGACCCTCATATAAGGGGCCTAATGCATATTACATAGCTTTCGCACACAAGAGGTGGGAAAGTACGCAGGATTCTGCTCTGAAATGGGCAGAATCATTAATGTGGGACTATCACTCAGTTTGAGTTTGTTTCTTGTGCTGGTGCGTTTAATATTTCAGTATTTCCTTTTTCAAACTGACAATGAATTAAGGAAAACGCATGGCATATTATGAATGAATATGTGTGAAAATAGAAGAAGAAGCATTGTAATACTGTAGTCTTCATGCTCTTGAATGAGCCAGTCCATTGCAAAATAGGCTCCTTTTTTCCCTTCGGATATGTCAAAAATCGCTCGCCCAGATGAAAATTTTATCTTGGACCTTCCTTTTTTATGTTAATATGTGTAAAGATATTAAACTGCTATAAAGGATTGTAAGAATAAGTATTATAAACAGAATAAGATAAAAGATCCTCGTCAAAAGTTACATGTAAAGTATTATGTTGTATAATTACATAATCACAGTAGTGCAGTGAATTTTCTGTCCACCTAATAAAGTTCGATGTACCCTGATATACGTATATGTTTTGTTGTCAAAGACAGTTACAGTATTTGAATTAATATTTTTCAACGGTTAATTCAAGTATATTAGGTTCCACCTTAAGGAAAATAAAATTGCCCCTCTTCCAGCAAACAGAAAGAACTCAGTATTTGTGCTTTACTTAACTTTACCCCCCACAAACCTCTTAAGATATCGGGGCCTATGCACATCACCCCCTTCCCATTTAAAAATAAAATGAGTTGAATTCAATTGAAGTAGCGGCCAGTAATATGGTGGACGTTCTACTTTGGAACAAACCAATGTGGTTCCCCTAAGCGTAACCTGTTTCTATCATGACCAATTGTACCCAACCTAACTCCTTTACTTTTTATAGGTGGGTTTTGAATCACCCCGTAGGCCCTCGCATGTGAGTTTGTCAAAATGAATCAAAGAATTACACACACAGACATTATATATGTGTAATACATATATAATGTGTGTGTGTGTGTGAAGGTAGGTAGGGGGGGGGGGCTTTGGTAATATTTTGCGGGGTGGCCGAAGATTTGTAGATCCGGCACTGCCACTAGTTGCCGCAAGTCGAGTGGGGATGCATAGAAATATGACGCTGAAGGTGTTGTGATAAAAGCAAAACAAAACAACATATCAAGTCATTTTACTTTATTTCATGACGGAAGGTCGAAAGAAGGAGATTCTCGTGTTTACAAAATAATAGAGAACGTGCAATTAGTGTAAGTAAAGTACCTTGATAACAAAACCTTTAATAATAATAATATGAAATCCATTCGATAGCAGATGGAGGCACATAGTGATTCGGATTCCACTCTCAAGTGTAGGTCCATTCTCAATTAGCATAACTGTGCATAAAAGAGAACTTGAAACGAAGTTCAAACTAAATAATAATAATAACAGCAACAACAATAATGGTAATAATAATAATAATATAATGTCGACAGGACCCAAAACAATGGATAGTCAAGGGGACCAAATTTTTTAGCTCCCCCCCAACGTAAACTAACCGAAAGAGAAATAATAGAGAGGCTCGCCTTAATATGGTATTTAAAGCCTAAGATTAGTTCGACAATGCATTCCATGTTCTGAAGGGCTCAGGACCAGATTATATCCAAGTCTGCACAAGATTGTCAATCCATAATAATATTTTTGCTGTCTTATTTTCTTGCGTCATATGAGAGAGAACTTGCACCAACTCGTTATAAATATTCCTTAATTGTTTAATAGCCGAATCTGAACAAAATGCACAGCTCTCATTAAAATAAAATTTAGAAAATTCTGTCAAATAGATTGTCTTTTGATAGAAGGGGAGAATATGAAAACTTCAATGTTGCATATGTATTCAACATTTTAGCTCTCTGCTTGCATTCGACGTAACAAAAACGTTATTCCACAAAATTCGTTCTTAGTGAAGAAATGCATTCAGAAACCAAATACAAATCAAGAATAAAAGTCTGTAACATTTCATATGTTGTACCTCTTAGCATGACAATCAAATCTCCGATTTGCTTCAGCATGAAAATTAACAGAACCCGGAGACTTTGTCTTCTTCCCCTAACAAATGAAATGAAAATGTCAATGGGAAGATCATTTCTTTGAAAGTGAATAATGTAGGATAACATTTGAAATGTTCTAATTAATCGTCATTCGCTTAAGTCTTCAGATTTTAATCTAAAGATTGAGGTTATTGATTGATTGATTTGTTGTTTTAAGTCCACTTTGTGAACAGGTAGGCTAATCGGGACTATACCTACAGTTTAAAGTGCGATCCGATCCACTGTGCCATGTGCCTCCACCAGGTATCAAACCTGGAGCCCCTTTATTACGATGTTACCACTAGGCCGTCGGGGAGGCAGATTAAGGTTAAATTTGACAATAATAGAATAGTAGCACGTCATCAGGTGAAGCTCCTGGATATTTTAAGAACTTCAATATGAATATCAGATAAAATTTAAATAAATTATTATTAATTTCACCTTAAATTGAAACATATACATTTTTAGATTCATATAATTATTTTAAACGAACAATTTTACACGCGAAACTACATTACTGATTGCTTCTGAGACTTACGAAGAACAGAAAAACATATAGCAAAGCTAGAATATTATTTACTTACGGTACCGATTTACAATTTTATAAAAAATAAGTCTACATTATTTCAATTTTAAAATTTACTTGCTCGCATTTAATTTTGGTTTGATTTAAATTTGTATTTTAATTAATTTGGAACATGTGGATTCACCGATTGATAATATCTTCTACGAATCTGTAGGTGTGAGTCACATCCAGGTTATTTATCTTCCATTCTCATTTCCTGTTGATTCTTTCTCTATTTTCTTTTTCTTCATATAAACATTCATCCCAATTCAACCGTATACTTGATTAAGGAGTTTTCTAAGATGACTGGAATTGCAGAAGTGGACATTACATCGCTGTGTTCTAACATGACATTTCATATTTGAAATGTAATGTTTTATTTAATAGAACCTCATCATTTTTTTACAACTTTCATGAACAAGCTTTAAATTTGACCAACTATTCTGAAACTTCATCACTTTGTGCATCTTCATTAAAAATCATACACAAGATGTATTGGGTCATCTTATTTATAACATGGAGATCTGTAACTTATGACATAGATAAACAACACATCGTCGAAGGTGTAATGTGCATATATCATCCGAATTGCATCCTCGACATATATGAATTAACATGAAATGGGCGTGGCCATTAACAACTAAAATCAATTTATCTCCAGGTGACAATTTATCTGAGAAACACATGTTCGTTGTAGGATTGCTGTTATTTAATTTACATATCTTTGAATCTCCTGTCAGTTATATTTTGTAAAGCAATTAATCCTGCTCACACTTAAGTAAATTTCATTGGATTAAATGATCGATTAAATATGTATTGGATTTTTTAATAACATTAGTTTAAATGTTCATTTAATGTAACTCGGTGGTCTACAAAGCCCGAGCATATTTTATTTAATCCTGTACTTTAATGTATTTTTCTGTTTCTTTTTAAATACATTTTTGGGATTTAATAATAAGGTAAGGTATAATAAATTATATGAAATTAAATTTCAACCCTCTAATAAAGGGTAGGGTAACCTGGGTGGTAAAGGCTGCCGGGGAGTAGCAGTGATCACATTAAGTTTGTAAATGTCCGAGATCGTGAATGTGTGGACCCTTTCCTCCACACACCCCTTACATGCATTTACTGCTACGGCAAGTTGCAAAGTGCATGGGGTAGGTTTACCTCTTAAATAAGGTACTGTTACCCCAGTTTTAGTTTTAATTAGTTGTAATTATTTGAAACTGTCCTAACGTCTGTCTTTTGTTAAATTAGGTGTTTCGGTAGACAAATTGCTATTGTCAAATACCATTTAGGAAACAAAATTGTTGAACATGTTATTGAAAAGAGAAAACAAAAGACCAGACGCGAAGATAAGTATTTGTTGTCAATAGTCTAAACATGCTGGCAAATGTCTACTTGTAATTAGTCTGCCTGGGGTGTTTTATTTATAAACCTTCATACACAGACTGTCAAAAGCGCAAAATAAATTAAATTTGAAAACGTTAACAATCCACCTTATATTATAACGACGACTACAATGAATATTCTTTAACAATGTATTTCTATCATCAGCATTATCTGACCATTGTCACTAATTTTTAATCAAATATATGCTTTCAACAATCAAGAAATAAAAATTTATGCTCTTGACAGTCTTAACAATCGAGAAATAATGGAAGCACATCACATATTTTCAGAATTTTAAAAGGTATTCAAAACTTAAAAGTCGGTTTGAAAGACCCATCCGACATTACATGATTACAATTGAATGAAATTATTGTTCACTAACATAGTATTTATAACTTCCAAGAGAGATAAGACTTAACTAGGCATGTGGGTTCAAATTTGACCCCCAGGTAGGTATTTCTTAATGACGAGACACTAGCTTATCTAGTACGTTCCTAAAACAGTCTGATTCAACTGTCGAAGTCATTTCCGTTATTGTGTGTGTAATTGCAGCAAGAAACTGTTCCAAAGATGATGGGGTCAAATTGACTCCACGAGCCTAGTTACGTATGTGATATTTTGTTGTTCATTTTATTATATCCTAATATTTATGACATAAACAGAAATAAACATCTCAAAATTGGAACTTCATAATTAAATACATTAAAACTTGTAACAAGGTAGATTACATTATTTAAACTTAAAAATCATCCATAAGACACATAAAAAAGGTTTATAATCGTTACTATGCATGGATTACTACATTGGCCATAGCTGCCAGTTTACCATTTACAATAATGCATTTTATAATATACAGAAGATTGTTCGCTTTTTATCCGACCATTGTCGATTCGGTGCTGCCACCCGGCGTAGCATGCTGGAACTATGGGTCTGCTGGCGGGAGCAGTGTTGTGGCTGACCTTGTAGGTGCGTGAGTGTTGGTACTGAATGTTATCAAATGGCGCCGAAAGTCAACCGGTATTGGGAGGGTTACGTAATCGCCCTTTTCCATGCTAAGTTTTCATACGTACGCATTTTGAAACAGTGTCGGGAGAATGCGTTAACACTCGGGGTGACTACTGCGAATGCTATTGTGGCCCGTTACACACAACAGTCTCTTCTTGAGAAACATTTACCCACGAAAACCACCAGGAAAAGGGCTGCAAGCAAAGTGTCACCCGTAGTGCTAAGGGGGATCCGTCGATTGGCGTGCCAAGAAAATCCCCCGACTCAACGTGATATGGCACACAGATTTCACCTCGCACCGTCAACTGTGAACAAAACAATTCGCAAGCGCCTCAAGTTGAAGTGTGTGTGGAAGGCCCGTGTACACCACCTTCTACTGCGTCACATTGCCGAACGTAAAACAAACTGCAGGAAACTGTATGAAAAGTACCTGGCGGGTTCCAAATGGAAGAAATATGTCACACTGAATGAATCGTATGTCCATCTCACTGCTGGTGGTCACATTTGGGCGATCACATACCCTGACATTGACTGCAAGGGGCGCAGCAACTTTGTTCGTCAGTGCAGGAAAAGTTTCCCTCGTGGCTTTATGGTTATGACGGTATTCGGATATGATGGTAAGTTGATGATACGCAAGGTGGACGAAAACGTGAAAGTGAATGCCAGATACTTCGAAAACTCCATTCTGAAACCTATCTATCGGAGAGACATCCCACAATTGTATGGAATGGACGCGAACTAGGTGATGATCCATATGGACAAGGCTTCGAGTCATACCGCAAGAACATCACTACGTTTTTATCAGGAAATGGCAGAGGAATTAGGAATTCGTGTCATTCCGTTTAAAGACATTCCTGTGAAAAGCCCAGATTCCAGTCCAATGGATTATTGCACATTTGGACTGTTGAAATGACGTCTTCAACATCGCCGCCCGCGTACATTGGATGGTCCATGAAAAGCTTGCAGGGAGGAGTGGGACAGAATTCCCATGCCTGTCCTGCCCCGGAGCTTGCTGCAATGGAAACTGCGATGCCGGGCGATAGTCCACAATGCTGGAGGTCCAATAGAACATGATCGATGGTGGCGGCGTGATATCTCTTAAGGTGAGTACCCGTTAAAAATGGTCGGATATAAAGCGAACAACCTCTGTATATCAATCTTCTCCCCTTCCATAGAAGACAACCTTATGAAGGGTAGAATACTCTTTGCCTTTTTACTCTTTGAGACTTCTTTCTTCCCATCGAACTATATCCTAGACCAAAATTATTCCCTTGCTTCTTGGTTCCTGAACAAAGATTACTTCCTCCCTTCTTAGACGAACTGGTTCCTGGACCAAGTCTGCTCGCTTCCTTCGGAAATGATCTACTTCCTTGCTTCGGAGACGAACTGTGAGCATTGTGTTCATCGCTATGTTCCTGCCGATGCATTTCATTTTCAATTGGAGGATATACATATGCATGATATGCAATACCGTCATATCCCTTGGGTCTTTCTGACTGATTTGAATCTTCTCCCGTTTCATGAAGAATACTTAAAAATGAATAGTGTACATTTCTGTATCTGCCACTTTCTACATACCTTACTTTATGCACAACAAAACTGCATTTTTCAGTATTTTTTTTCTTTCTGATATATCTTTCTTTCATGGCAGTAATAATATACTTTACTTCCAATTGAGAAATTCTCACATTCATAATGAACATTTTTAGTGTCATCTATAATGATTATATTACTTGCAGTGCCGTAAGAAAACATTGATGAACTTGGAGATGTTCCAGTTGATGGCAATGTAGTATTGTTATGCCAGTTGATTACTATACGCAGCAGTGATTCTACTTTAGTATTTAATTTTCTAGCATCCCCCATTGGAATATCTCCTATGAGGGTGTTAACCGTTCTCTCCGTTAAACCGTTCCCCGAAGGTTTATATGGACATGAGTGCCTTAACTTAATGCCCAACCTTTCACAGAACATCTAAAATTGTTCACTTGCGACGGGTTGTCTATTATTTGAGACTAACTCTTTTGGAGAACAAGTATGTAAAATTGGCCTTTTAAATGTCTAATTGCTTCTTGAGTAGTTAAATTAGTACATTGCCAAACATTCAAAAATTCCGTGTGAGCATCAACACACAACAGGAATAAATAACCTTTGAAATAGTAGTGAGCGACATGTACACATTCCATGGGTTGCGATGTCGGTGTCCATGATATAAATTGTCATTGCGATGGAGCTCAAGCATCACATTTTGCAACAAAACTTTCAAGGTCAAAAGTCATTTTAGGCCACCAAAATAACTCTCTGCAAATTTCTTTTAATCTTACTATGCCACTGTGCAGACCATGAATTTGAGTCAGAAACTTGCATCGCAGTGTCTCTGGCAATACAATTCTATTTCCCCACATCAACAATCCATCTTCTGTTGACAGTTCCAGATGTTTCTTCCATAAAGCTACTGCTTTCTCATTGATTTGTGGATCAATTCCTTTTGGCCAACCATTGTTAACGTAAATTATTACTTTAGACAACAAACTATCGCTTTCTGTATGCTCCTTGATCTCAGATATGGGTAATGGTTGTAACTTTTGTGCTAGATCTGCATACGCTGTCAAAACCAAATCTGATTGCAATTCTTCTGGTAATGGTAATCTTGACAAAGCGTCTGTAATTGGAACCTTCTTAGAATTCACCATTTCAAAATTCAGAGATTCCATGAATATTTTCCACCTCAGCCAACGTGCATTGTGTTGTATTGGCACTGGTGTATTCGAATCAAGCAATGATTTGGCAGTCGTTGAATCAGTGTATATTGTAAATTTTTGACTTGCCAGATATAAGTAAAAATTCGTAACTGACGAAACAATGGCTAATGCCTCTCTTTCTCCCTGACAGTATTTTTTCTGAGCAGGTGAAAGTGTAGTAGCTGAAAAACACGCCACTGTTCGATGTTCACCATCTATAATGTGCCCTAATTGTCCTCCCACATAGTAGCAAGAACTATCCGTTTCTAGGATTATTTCCTTTCAAGGATCGAAAAGAATTATAGCAGGTGTCTGAACAATCTTATCTTTAACAGCCTTAAATTCCGATACACATTGATTAGTCCACAACAATTTTTCGCCTTTTCTCAGAAGTCGATAAAGCTGTGGTATTGTAGGTGACAAGTTGTGTAGAAAACGGCTTTGAAATGCAACCATCCCTAAAAAAAAATTGTAGTTGAACCTGAAACGCGCCGGGTTCGACCTCACACACGCCCTCGGCACAACGTTGCAGTTGCGGTATCTCAGAATAGTACTTGACTGCAACGTACCGAGTTCGACGTTGTGACGGGGAACATTATTCAGTTTTACCCATGATGTTAGCTTTTTTCTTGCCGGAGATATGATGTTCTTATACACTCAGGGTCGGGTATACGAGGGTGGTTTGAAAAGTTCTCGGAATGGAATAGAAAGAAACGACTTACAACAGTGTTTTTTTTATATTTTTCAATGTAGTCTCCCTGTACACTAATGCACTTGGTCCAGCGATGTTCCAATGCCTTCATCCCATCTCGAAAATTAGATTCCTCCAGGCCTGTGAAATACTTGTCAACTTCGGCTATTAGTTCTTCCTTTGAAGAGAATCTCCGTCCACCGAGGAAACTTTTGAGTTTGGGGAAAAGATGGAAGTCTGAGGGAGCCAAATCAGGCGAATAAGGCGGATGTGGCAACAATTCGTAACAAAGTTCATGAATTTTTGCCATGGCAACGACACTTGTGTGAGGGCGCGCATTGTCCTGATGCAAGATGATTTTCTTTCTTGCCAAACCTGGCCTCTTTTCCCGTACCTTATGCTTTAGTTGGTCGAAGAGATTAGCGTAGTATTGTCCCGTAATTGTTTGACCAGTGGGAAGATAATCGATCAACAGAATCCCTTTTGCATCCCAAAACACTGACGCCATTACCTTTCCGGCCGACCGTATTGCCTTTGCTTTCTTTGGTGGTGGTGAATCAACATGTTTCCACTGCTTTGACTGTTGTTTTGTCTCTGGGGTATAGTAGTTAACCCACGTTTCATCTGTCGTCACAAACCGGCGCAAAAAAACTGTTTGGTTTCTCTTAAAACGAGTCAAACATTGTTCGGAAATGTCCACTCTGATGCGTTTATGGTCCTGTGTTAAAAGTCGCGTCACCCATCTTGCAGATAATTTTCTCATATCCAATTCAACTGTTACAATGTGATACGCCAGTTCGGATGACATTCCTATAGATTCAGTAATTTCACGCACTTTCAGTCGGCGATCCTCCATGACCAATTTATGCACTTTTTCAATAATTTCTGGGGTAGTAGCACATTTTGGGCGACCACTACGTGGATCATCTTCTAAGCTGTCCCGACCAAATTTAAACTCGTTTGTCCACTTTGCAACAGTTGAATATGAAGGAGCATGAATTTCCTTTGCTTTCATACCTTTCTTTACGAAGTATTTAATCACCGCTGGAATCACGATTTTTTCCATCTTCACAAAGCACTGCACGGGAACAACTACAAACTGACTTCCGCACCACAGATCTCTACCCAGAAAACTGACGCGCCACGTGTTTATTAATAAAGGATGGCGTATTACTATGCGGGAACCTCCTTGTCCTAGCAATGACATCTGGTGGTGATTCCAAGAATATTTCAAACCACCCTCGTATATAATGAAAGTTAGCGTTGACGTAACCAGTTTATTACACTGGGGTGAAATTAGATATCCGCACAAAACAAAGTCACAATATCTCCTGATAAGATTTCACTGCACTTTTGTCGTTCTTGAAGTCCAGGTTCGAATCTCCTCTGCAGATGTCTTGGAGAGGGAGGACAGGGACCATTCAATTTTTCTCCAGTGGGGAATAAAGGACCTTATTTTTCTTTTAGGGCATTGGGTCGCCTCTGTGCTGACTTGGGGACAATAGGGCATGGATTAAACGACTCAAGGAACATTTAAATCTGCTTTCCTAGTAAAGAGTAATATCAACAAAGCAACGGAAATTTACTGTAAGCTTACAAAGGATAATGCTTAGTTAAACTTTATTTACTTTAATTAATTACTTGAAAAATGCTAAGCTGAAGGCAGTAATAAAACACTACTAGTAGGCCGTCTCCCAACAGTAAATATGTCCACGAGCTAAACCGTAACCCAATACAATGCGTATAATCTAACTGTAGGCCGCACAAGGAGTACGTTTCTGTTCTACAGGCAGGCCACACTGTAGGAGGTTGAGCTTGAAACAGTGCGTATATTCTACCCGGTAGGCCGAGAAGTATTGCTACCTCTCGTATATTCTACCAGAGTAGGCCACACTGTAAGAAGCCCTCTTGTATCCCTAAGCACCCGTGTGCTTGCAATGCTGGGCTATTTGCGGGAGCAGAGCTCGACCATGAGTCGCCGAAGAGTCAACACAGAACTGACTGGCCGGGGCAGCGTCGATGCTTATATACAATTCCGAGCGCAGCGCCAGCACCTCTAGTGGATTCTCATGAACTACGAGAGCGCTGCTTAACATGAGGTGCCATCTATACAGAGTAACAATGAACTATTATAAACAATAACGCTCCCTAGTGAGATATGGTAGATCTACGTTCTCTACCAAGCATAGCAGTGAAACCCTATGCAGAAGCGATAACAAAACCGATAAGATTATACAATGCTATTCAACAATGACAATAAAAAGAACAAATGCGTAACTTGTGGCGATCTTGCAGGATCGTTACAATTGCCCCTCTCTTGGGGAAAAATTTTGAGAGTTCGACTAAATTTTAAATTTACAAGAGAATCTTGAAAAATTTTTCAAAACAATATTTCACCATAGTCCACTAAATAATACACTTACTTCTCCTTTGTATATTCACCACTACACTTAAGAGTCCTTTAGGTATAGATATTAGAATACGTTAGCAATATTCCTTTAAAACAATATTGAAAGTCCACTAAATAATATCATCTTTATAAAAGTTCACAGTCCTCTAAATAAGGAAAGTCCACTAAACATTTGTTTATACTGTAACTATCAGTCTTTCAAATATCACTCAACACTAGGTTATTCTTTATATACTAAGACTCCACAATTTAGTTCTTCAAGTCACCAACCAGTTCCTGCTTTCGAGCTGGGGAACAATTAAACACTTTTAAATTGTCAAAATTTACCCTTTCGACAGGTCGCTTGGTATTGGGATGCACTATCATAGCCGTGTTGTTTCTAAGCTGGGTTGCTATATAAGGTCCGAAATACACTTCAAACAAATTGGCTATCGTCTTGTTTTTCTTCAAACTAAGTTTATGGTTCATCGCTAAAACCAAATCACCTTCCTTTAGAACGAATGCATTTCCCTTAACCTTAAACCTCTTTGTCTTGTTTCGCTCTCGCTCTCTAGACTTTGCCTGGAATAATTTAAATTCCCATTTAGTGGAATCAGAGTCCTCTTCATTTACAGGCCAGTCGAAGTGATCCATAACTTGGTCTGGTATGGGACGGTTAAATAATAGCTCGGATGGAGCAAACCCTGTTGCTTCTGATATAGAGTTGTTGAGGAGCCAACTTATGTCTATTAAATATTTGGACCAACTCTGGTGTTCAAGTGACAGAATAATCGTCGCAGCCTCACTATTTCCTGATTCATACGCTCTACTGTGTTTCTGTTCGGATGATATGCAGTAGTATAAAAATACTTAATACTCTTCCTGTCCAGGTAACTTTTCCACATCTGGGAAGTAAACTGCGTTCCTCGGTCTGACAGGATAGCCTTCACTTTAGGATAGTGAGCGAAATAACCTTTTTCCATAAGGTTGACTATTTCTTTAGCAGTGCCTCTTCTAAGTGGGTAAACTAATGTAAATTTAGTTCCTACATCCACCAGTGACATGATGTATTGGTACCCTTGAGCAATAGGTAATGTTCCAATCAAGTCGACAGATAGAAGTTCATGGGGTTTCTTCTGGTTGATGTTCAGTTTCTCCTTTATTATACCCAACTTATCGATCTTTGTTTTAGCACAAGTCAAGCAGTCCCGAATAAACCCAGAGACATCTCGTTTCAAGGAGGGCCAATAGTATCTCATCTTAAGTCTCTTGAGGGTTTTTCCCATACCAAAATGTCCTAAGTTACAATGGTTGTCCTCAAGGACCTTCTTCCTGAACTCGAAAGGGACGCACAGTTTCCAAGATATTTCGTCTCCAGCAGTTCTCCTGAAAAATAATCCTCCGTGAACTTTGTACAGTTTCTGAACTTTAGCCTCCATCAAAGACATATATTCAGGTCTTTGTGCCATTACTTCAAAGATAGGTTTACAGAAACTATCTTTCTGCTGGGCTTCTACCCATTCTGTGACCTCCTTAGTTTCTTCTCTCTCTTGCCAGATAAAATTTACATGGAACGTCACCGGATCTATGCATCGTTGGGAATCCTCGATGGGATATCTACTTAGAATGTCAGGCACAATGTTATCCTTCCCTTTTATATAAATGATTTCAAACGAGTAAGACTGAAGCCTCAAGGACCACCTGGTTAGTCGGCAGTTCAAATTCTAAGAGTTCTGAAGCCAAACAAGTCCTCTGTGATCTGTATAAATTTTGAAACGTCCGCCTTTCAAGTAGACATCAAATTTGTTCACTCCGAACAGTATCGCAAGGCACTCTAACTCGTGAATGGAATAATGCTTTTCATTTTCTTTCAGCTTCCTACTTGCATACTGTACCACAGCTTTATCTTCTCCATTTTCTTGAAATAACATAGACTCTAAGCCTTTGAGCGATGCATCACACTTCAGACAGAAGTCCTTATTCAGATCAGGCTGTGCTAGTGCGGGAGCGCAAAGTAGTTCAGTCTTCATTCTTTGAAAGGAGGCTTCCTGTTCTTCTCCCCAATTCCACTTCACAGATTTGCACAACATTTTTACTAATGGCTCTGTTTTGGTAGCAAAATCTCTGATGAACTTTCTCCTCCAGTTCGCCAGTCCTAGAAACTTCCTCACATCCTTCTTGCATTTCGGTTGAGGGTATTTTAATATGGCTTCATTTTTCTTGGGGTCAACTCTTATTTTGTCACCATATATAAGGTGTCCTAGATAGATCAATTCTCCTTTCACGAAATCACACTTCCGCAATTTAACTTTAAGACCAACTTCATTTAACTTCCGCAGGACTTCTTAATGTGCTTTAGATGAATTTCAAAATCTGAATCAAAAATCAGCTAGTCATCAATGTAAACAGTCAAATATTCTTCTGTTTCTGGTCCGAAAACTTTATGCATCACTGAAACAAATGTCGACACTGCATTGGACAAGCCGTAAGGCATCTTCAGGAACTCGTATTGTCTGCCTTTGTACGAGAAAGCTGTATATTTTCTACAATCAGGCTTCAAAGAGATCTGCAGGTAGCCTGATGCAAGGTCCAAACTGGTGAAGAATTTAGATCCTTTGAACCTTTGAAGTGATTCGTCGATCGGTGGTACTGAACTCTTAGGCACTATCATAATTGCATTGAGCTTTCTGAAGTCTAAACAAGGGCTAGCACTGCCGTCTGGTTTATCAACAACCAAGAGAGGATTGAGGTATGGAGAGACCGATGGCTGAATAATGTTCCAATCCTTCCATAGATTTAATTCCTTCTCGAGAGCTCTTCTTTTGGAGAGAGGTACTGTATACGGCGCTCTGTAAACTGGTTCGGAACTAGTTAGCAGTATTTCACATTCTACGCCAGTCATGGTTCCTGGCTTTTCTGAAAAGACTTCACGATACTTAGACAGCATATCTAATAGCCTCGAGCGTTGGGAATATGTCAACAATTCGACGGTACTGACCTTATCCTTTAGGTCAGCGAAGGTACAAGTCCATTCATCTTCTTCTTCCTGAATTCGCTGGACGTACCTCACAATTTCAATGCTAAGGGGACTCCGATCCTCGCTTCCTTGAGACTTTCCAAAGTACAAACTTACTTTGTTTTCACGGAAACTGATTTCCGCTCCATGCTGCTCCAAGAAAGGCATTCCTAGTAAAAGGTCTGTGCCAAATCCTTTCAGAATAAAAACTTCTGTGTTAAACCGCGTTCCTTCAATTTCCAATTCTACTCGTCGGCTCCCACAAACTCTCTTCTTAAGCTTACCAGAGAAATCGACAAGTCTCACTTCTGGTACCTTCTGGATCTTCATCCCAGGTAGATTCATGGATAACTTCTTCCAAATGGCATGACTTAAGATCGAACACTCACTTGCAGTGTCTATCACACAAGTTACAGGAATGTCTAATAACTTAGCATAAACTATGGGAGATTTATATATTCTTCTTGACTCCCTCGCAGACTGCAGTTCGATCTTCAGCTGCTCTTCTTCTGTTTCCGTCAGATGGAAGTTTACTTGTAACTCTTGGATATCTTCCGGGCAGGCTCGTTCCTGTAGTGACCCTTGCCTAAACGGGAACGGCACATCCAGACAAGGTCTTAGTTTGTTTGCGGTGAAGGAGACTTGGACCGCTGATGAAACTCACGCGCAGCAGCAACAGCTTCTTCTTGTTCAGACGTGAGGTCACGATTTCTGGCCTCTGAAGGTTCTATAGATCTGGATCGGTTTCGAGGAAAGTTCCTTCTGGAAGGAGATTGGCTGTTCCTCCCTGAATTTCCTCCCCTCGAATCTCTATTTCTCTGAGTTTCATTAGAATTTCTGTTAAAATTCCATTTAGGCGTCCAAGAATTTCTTCTCTGGGGATTTTCTCCGTCGCATTTTCGTCTAGGCCTGGGTGAATTCCCACCAGAATTCCCTGTTCTGGATATTTCTAACCTTAAAGTTTTTCTGCCCATTTGCTTCTTTGTTCTTGAATTCTTCCCTATTCTTCCACGCTTCAGGATCATCGTAAATATCGAAGTTCTTAAGGAAGTGAGCGAGATCATCTATTGACTTGGGCTCGTGAGCAAAAGAAAGGTTTCGTATCTTATAAGGCAATTGCCCAACAATTAAGTTTATCACTTCCTCTTCACTGAAGTGATCGGCCAGGTTTCGGTATGCTGCATACACGTTCCAAGCATAACTCTCCATATTCTCATGGATCAGCCGAGAGTACCTCCTGTTTCGTACTGCCGCCAATTGTCGCTGCTTGGCTTTCTTGGAAGCAAATTCTTCACGGAACTTCTTGCAAAAGTCTGCGTAATTCTGGAAGTTATCTATGTTAGCCTTTCCAGAGAAAACCCGGGGTAATAGTTCTAGACGATAATGTTCAGTAACTTGCATCAGTTCGAAACTTACGTTCAGTTCTCGCAAGTACTTTTCTGCAGACTGCGCCTCAATGTCCCCTTGGAACTTAGGGATATGAACAATGTCTGCCATCCTGGGCATCTTAAATCCTGCTCGCCTCCTTGGTGGACACTTACTAGAACTGTCTCTCTCCCGAGTCCTCTTTCTATTTTCTGTCGAAGCTATCTCCCTTGGATGAGGATCTCCACAGGATAAATTAGGTGGTCCAAACTCAGGAGCATCTGGATTCAAATTAAGCCGTTCTGGAGAGGAGTGAGAGGACTTCACAATAACTGAAGCCTCTGGACGGACTTGAAGTTGTTCAAAACGTTCTTGCAACTCGCTTACTCTCCGAACCACTAAACCTGTTTGGTCCGCCATCTCCCTTCTAAGCGTCCTTTCTAGTAGACCCACCTTTCCAACGGTGTCATCAGCCATCTTCTTGTGGGATATAGAGATACTTTGCAAACTTGCTTCAACCTTCTCCATCTGAGTCTCTAAAATATTCTCCTTTTGCTCTACAGCTTGAATCTTTTCTGTGTAGGCTTTCACTCACTCCTCAATCACCACTACCCTCTCGATTACGGGTTTCAGCTTTTCTTGCATAAAGTCAGCCATCCCGGTTTCACAGAATTTCTTTATGTTAGAGCTAAGACAGTCCAACCTGTCCTGAAGCTTCTTTTCTTCTTCTTCTTTATCTTCATCAAGTCTCTTTTCTATAGACTTAAGCACAGAATCTAAATCTTTCTTTCGTTTATCTTCATCATCTTGTTTCTCTTTCATTCGTCTATTTTCATCATCTGCCTTCTGTTTATCGAGTCTCCTTTCAAGAGACTGAAGCACAGAATCTAAATCTTTCTTTCGTTTATCTTCATCATCTTGTTTCTCTTTCTTCAGTTTCTTTTCTTCTTCCTCCTTTTCTTTCTTTCGTTTCTTTTCTTCCTCCTCCTTTTCTTTCTTTCGTTTCTTTTCTTCTTCCTCCTTTTCTTTCTTTCGTTTCTTTTCTTCTTCCTCCTTTTCTTTATTTCGTTCATCTCCTAGAAACTGAAGCAGAGATTCTTTAAGCTCTAGCATCAAATTACTGACAGAAGGCCTGCTTGTGGCAATCGACTCAACTTCAGTCTTGGATGCGGAACTACACGCCTTGCATACGACGTCATCTTCCCTTGTAGTCACATCATGACCATCACAGCTAAAGTGCCAGTGTAACGAACATCGGTAACACTGGAAATGATCTGTCTCGTCACCCCTTTCCTCACAGCAACTGTACTTCTTTCGCGAGTCCATGATTTTCTTTAATCTACTCCTCAGAACTCTGCCACTAAACTCACTGTTCATTACACCCGCGTGAATACTTCACACGTCAAGTTCAAAGACTCTCAGGCACGACACTAAAGTTCCACCGTTCTGCACACCAAGTTCCACAGTTCTAAGTCTTTCGGACACAACGAGCACCAACAATCTTCGGGCCCCACGTTATGGACGCCAATAACTGAAACGCGCCGGGTTCGACCTCACACACGCCTTCGGCACAACGTTGCAGTTGCGGTATCTCAGAATAGTACTTGACTGCAACGTACCGGGTTCGACGTTGTGACGGGGAACATTATTCAGTTTTACCCACGATGTTAGCTCTTTTCTAGCCGGAGATATGATGTTCTTATACACTCAGGGTTCGGGTGTATATATAATGAAAGTTAGCGTTGACGTAACCAGTTTATTACACTGGGGTGAAATTAGATATCCGCACAAAACAAAGTCACAATATCTCCTGATAAGATTTCACTGCACTTTTGTCGTTCTTGAAGTCCAGGTTCGAATCTCCTCTGCAGATGTCTTGGAGAGGGAGGACAGGGACCATTCAATTTTTCTCCAGTGGGGAATAAAGGACCTTATTTTTCTTTTAGGGCATTGGGTCGCCTCTGTGCTGACTTGGGGACAATAGGGCATGGATTAAACGACTCAAGGAACATTTAAATCTGCTTTCCTAGTAAAGAGTAATATCAACAAAGCAACGGAAATTTACTGTAAGCTTACAAAGGATAATGCTTAGTTAAACTTTATTTACTTTAATTAATTACTTGAATAATGCTAAGCTGAAGGCAGTAATAGAACACTGCTCGTTTTTCCCTTAATGAAAAATTAACTAACGATGAACATCACCCTTCGTATTTTCTACCTGGTAGGCCAAGAAATATTGCTATCGCTCGTATAATCTACCACAGTAGGCCAAAAGATGACGTCATTTCTGCATCGACTGTTGTGAAATGTATAATCTACTAGTAGGCCAAAGAATACGGATACCCTTCGTATAATCTACTAGTAGGCCGTCTCCCAACAGTAAATATGTCCACGAGCTAAACCGTAACCCAATACAATGCGTATAATCTAACTGTAGGCCGCACAAGGAGTACGTTTCTGTTCTACAGGCAGGCCACACTGTAGGAGGTTGAGCTGGAAACAATGCGTATATTCTACCCGGTAGGCCGAGAAATATTGCTACCTCTCGTATATTCTACCAGAGTAGGCCACACTGTAAGAAGCCCTCTTGTATCCCTAAGCACCCGTGTGCTTGCAATGCTGGGCTATTTGCGGGAGCAGAGCTCGACCATGAGTCGCCGAAGAGTCAACACAGAACTGACTGGCCGAGGCAGCGTCGCTGCTTATATACAATTCCGAGCGCAGCGCCAGCGCCTCTAGTGGATTCTCGTGAACTACGAGAGCGCTGCTTAACATGAGGTGCCATCTATACAGAGTAACAATGAACTATTATAAGCAATAACGCTCCCTAGTGAGATATGGTAGAACTACGTTCTCTACCAAGCATAGCAGTGAAACCCTATGCAGAAGCGATAACAAAACCGATAAGATTATACAATGCTATTCAACAATGACAATAAAAAGAACAAATGCGTAACTTGTGGCGATCTTGCAGGATCGTTACAAACCTTATCCTTGGCTCTGGACTTTCTAAAATAGCACACATATGCTTTCCACTAGGTGTGATTGCATTTACCGTAAAACGTTTTCCTAAGTAAATCACTTCTTGCACTAGATATTCAGTTTTACTTAAATTGACTTTAACATTATATTCTTTTAAGCGTTCCTGGACTTGTTATGTTCTTAGGAAACATTCTTGTAGACTATCTCCAGAAATTATTACATCATCAATAAATGCTGCAACTCTTTGCAATCCTGTTAAAATTGAATCAATTTCCTATTGGAAAAGCTGGGACGAGACATTTGTACCAAATGGTAAACGTTGCATTCTGTACAAATGAGAATAATAATTTAAACACAATATGTTTTGTGAGTCTGGATGCAAACTTACTTGTACAAATGCAGAACGTAAATCTGGTAGTGGATACACTTAACCATCGGTTTCAAAAATTGACCGTTTTAGAGAAATCTACACAGATACGTATAGAATCATTTGACTTTTTTACTGGCAAAATAGGACTTGCCCATTCGGAATGTTCTATAATATTCTGCTTACACATATTATCTCTTTCTTGGATTATTTGATCTCGTAATGAATATGCTATTCTGTACGCTTTCCTGAAGACAGGCCTGGAATTCTTCTGTAAAGGTATTGATACCTTGAAATCTTTAATGGGTGTACTAATATCCTCATTAAAAACTTCTGCAAAAGATGTCAGCAATTGTGAACGACAGTCTTCAATATTAATTTGTTCTAAATTACTTGAATTATCTACCTCGGCTTTATGTTTGTTCAGAATCATGGCTTGGCTATTTTGCCTTTGCACATTTGATGTTCGTAAACATTTACCTATGTAATCAATTCTTTGCTGATGTATCTTTGGATTATTCATTATGCCTGAACTCTGAATTTTCGAACAAGCTTCTGGTAGCGACTTTTGTTTTATTCTAGACCTAAGCAAGCATGT
The DNA here is from genome assembly GCF_977018435.1 of Lepisma saccharinum. NCBI lineage: Eukaryota > Metazoa > Arthropoda > Insecta > Zygentoma > Lepismatidae > Lepisma > Lepisma saccharinum. The sequence goes on along the minus strand of NC_139244.1, from coordinate 68,796,860 downwards.
GTAGAATCATCCTTTTGAATGAGATCAGTTTCAGGAAACTCATTTAGAAGTTTGCTGCGCCAATCACCAAATAATATGTTCATTCCAGCTCTACCAATTAATATATTTGTATTGATCTTATTGCCAACAATAAAATACATCATGTACATTTTGCCATGATAGTAAAGTTGTAAGCTTAATTGGCATACTAAACACAATCTTTCAACTGATATCGACGTACATATATGAATTTAATAACGGACTCAGTGTGAAGTTTGCCAATAAGATTAGTTAACAAATCTTTGGAAATGAAATTAGCAAAACTACCAGAATCGACAATAGCTTCTAACGATTGGCATTTTATTGTAAAACTAATGTACAAAGGTAAACGTTCATTTCGCAATCCAATTTGCTCAGATGCGTATTGAAAATTAGAAATAGATTCGTTTGCTTTTTTATTGTACATTTGTTGCGTGTTTGTAGTTAAGAAAGTATATGCACCATCTTCTTGCACAGATAATAAGCTATGTTGAGAATTGCATTCTCCATAACCATTACCTTTGGTATCTAAATTACTGTTTCTCATTTCACAATTTCCCTTATACATAGTAGATAAATTGACTGTAGGTCCGCTCCATTGTTTATTTGTTTCGAAAAATGCAGCCGAGAAATGTCCTTTCTTCTTACAGAAGCTGCAAATAGCATTGAATGCAGGACAGTTTTCTTTGAACGTACAACCTAACCTTGCATTTTGTATCATTTGCCTGATTTTGCCGTGATACAAATTTTTGGCTAAATGCAGTATGGGGTTTAGATTGTGGCATGCCTTTGTATGCATTATGTGTTCCGAATCTTGATTCTCTTGTATCTTGTTCATTCTTTGAAAAATGGGCTTTAGCAAACGAATTGTTTGTAATAAATTTACGTGAGCCTTGTAACTGTTTACTTGCACCTACCAAAAATGCATTTTGCTCAACTTTATTTTTATTTGTGCATATTACCTCATGTTGGAGTACCACATCACAAACCTTTTCGAATGTGCTGGGCATGTCTGACAGTAATCTATCTTTTAGTATACTGTCGGGTAGTCCGAATACGAGTTTCTCTCTAAGACGTCTGCCAAATTCGTCTGTTGCAAACTCACAAGTTATTACAGCAACTTTTAAACGATTTATGTACGATGTAGCTGTCTCACCTTGCTCTTGCTTTATTTGCATTCATTAACTTGTGGTGCATATATTTTCTCAATGTAGCAAAGAGTTCCTCCAAGATGCAATCTTGTGGATCCTTTGGACTTAATCTGTGTTCCAGCTCTTGATATGGTAAACTACCAATTACAGAAATAAGAGTAAACACTCTTTTCTTTCTTGTATATCGTTAGCCTCAATTAAAGCCTTGAATATTTTAATATACGAATTTATATCCTGGCTTGGGTTATAAGCCTCAAATGCAGGTATACAACTTATACGTTTCTCCATACTGGCTCACTTAGACTTAGTTAATATAATTCTACTTACAGTAGTAATTATTTATCTTCTTTAATCCTCGTCGCCATTTTGTTATGTCTTAATATTTATGACATAAACGGAAATAAACATCTCAATATTAGAACTTCATAATTAGATTTATTAAAACTTGTAACCTGGTAGATTACATCATTAAAACTTAAAATCATCCACAAGACATATAAAGTTACTAAGTGAGAACATTGTACTAAGACAGATCATGATGATGAGAATGATATCCTGGATGAAGATGAAGTTTATTTCCTGGGAAAAGACAAAAGAACTCGATGGAAAAAAGCTCCCTGCTAATGTTCGAATGTTCACAAAAGAAGTATGAACATTGTTTTACGTCTTCTTGGATCACTTGAAACTGAAAAAAATGCCAAACCTGCTCTCGAGGATTTTCACTTTTCATAGATGACACTACTGTGATTGATTGAGTTGGTGATTTAAGCCCACTTTAAGCACAGTAAGGCTAATTGGGACTGTACCTAAGTTTAAAGTGAGATCCGATCCACTATGTGCCTCCACCGGATATCGAGACACTACTGTGAGAATCATTGTGAAAAATACCAATACGTACGTAGAAATTATACCTGAATATTCTGTAAAGGAAAGAAATACCAAATTTGCCGATGAAGACACGTTTATTTGACATAATATATGATCAAAAAATAATAAAATGGTCCCGTTTAGTTAGTGTAAAACAATTGAGATTTTGAAAATTGGTATGTATTGGAACTTCAATTTTTCAAGGGAAAACGTACTAAAAATATATTTGTATTTCTTTAAAAATGGATATTGCTAAGTTTACACAAATATTTGAAGTGTATACCGTACAAGAAAAATATTTTTTTGGTATTGCTTATTCCACACTTTCCTCATTATTATCATTTGATTTAACTATTGCAAGAAAGGGTTTTTAAATGTCCACATTAGTATTTTAAAAATTAATTCACCTATATTCTATATTCAAAATCTACTTTAAGTTCTTAAAAATAGTCAATTTAATCGTATAAAATTATTTTTGATGCGTATGTATCTTACTTGATTACAAATAATATTTTATATCTGGGGGTCAAATTTAACCCCACGAGCCTACTTAAGGTGGTGAA